>NC_053025.1:27069280-27203142 GCF_003073215.2 Triticum urartu
TTTGGTAGCACACAAAGTGTTCCTCCGGCAAACGGGAGTTGCATAATCTCATAGTCATAGGAACATGTATAAGTCATGAAGAAAGCAATAGCAACATACTAAACGATCGGGTGCTAAGCTAATGGAATGGGTCATGTCAATCAGATCATTCACCTAATGATGTGATCCCGTTAATCAAATAACAACTCTTTGTTCATGGTTAGGAAACATAACCATCTTTGATTAACGAGCTAGTCAAGTAGAGGCATACTAGTGACACTCTGTTTGTCTATGTATTCACACATGTATTATGTTTCCGGTTAATACAATTCTAGCATGAATAATAAACATTTATCATGATATAAGGAAATATAAATAACAACTCTATTATTGCCTCTAGGGCATATTTCCTTCAAGAGAGAGAAAAGGAAAACCGAGGGAGAGAGGAAGGTGATGAAGGGAGCAACGAAGCTAGTCACCGGTGGTGAGGTGCTCCGGTGTGGTGGTGCGGGGCGGTGGCCTCGTAGACGTCGGTGGAAGACCGGAGAGCATCTAGACACCGGTGGCGCGAGGCGGCAGCCTCTTTCGGCGCCACGGAGGAGGAGGGGCGCATGGGCAAGAGGTCCATGTGAGAGCGTATGGAAAGTGAGAGGAGAGAGTGGCGGAAGAGAGGAGGGATTTTGGGGAGGAGATGGGGATTCGGCCGAGGATATGGCGACTTCACCTACCTCGTACTTAGTAGTAGCAAGGGATATAAAACCGCGCTACTACTATCAACTTAGTAGTAGCGTGGGTTTATACCCCTCGCTACTACTATGGCATGTCTCGGGGGGCACGGTAGAGACCGCTTAGTAGTAGCGAGGCTTAAAAACCTGCGCTACTACTATCAACTTAGTAGTAGCGAGGGGTTAAAACCCATGCTACTAGTAAGTAGCAGTAGCAAGCGTCTGCCTATAAGCTTTTCCCTAGTAGTGCAAAGGCACAGATGATGAAGGCCATATCATATCACTTATATTGATTGCATGTGATGTTTATCCTTTATGCATCTTATTTTGCTTAATTCGACGGTAGCACTGTAAGACGATCACTCACTAAATTTCAAGGTATAAGTGTTCTCCCTGAGTATGCACCGTTGCTACAGTTCGTCGTGCCGAGACACCACATGATGATCGGGTGTGATAAGCTCTGCATTCACATACAACGGGTGCAAGCCAGTTTTGCAAATGCAGAATACTCGGGTTAAACTTGATGGGCCTAGCATATGCAGATATGGCCTCGGAACACTGAGACCGAAAGGTCGAGCGTGAATCATATAGTAGATATGATCAACATAGTGATGTTCACCATTGAAAACTACTCCATCTCACGTGATGATCGAACATGGTTTAGTTGATTTAGATCACGTGATCACTTAGATGATTAGAGATATGTCTATCTAAGTGGGAGTTCTTAAGTAATATAATTAATTGAACTTTAATTTATCATGAACTTAGTACCTAATAGTATTTTTGCATGTCTATGTTGTTGTAGATCTAAGGCCCGTGCTACTGTTCCTTTGAATTTTAATGCGTTCCTTGAGAAAGCTAAGTTGAAAGATGATGGTAGCAATTACTGAAGGAAATATGCCCTAGAGGCAACAATAAAGTTGTTATTTATATTTCCTTATATCATGATAAATGTTTATTATTCATGCTAGAATTGTATTAACCGGAAACTTAGTACATGTGTGAATACATAAACAAACAGAGTGTCACTAGTATGCCTCTACTTGACTAGCTCGTTAATCAAAGATGGTTAAGTTTCCTAGCCATAGACATGAGTTGTCATTTGATGAACGGGATCACATCATTAGAGAATGATGTGATTGACTTGACCCATTCCGTTAGCTTAGCACTTGATCGTTTAGTATGTTGCTAATGCTTTCTTCATGACATACATGTTCCTATAACTATGAGATTATGCAACTCCCGAATACCGGAGGAACAATTTGTGTGCTACTAAACGTCACAACGTAACTGGGTGATTATAAAGGTGCTCTACAGGTGTCTCCGATGGTGTTTGTTGAGTTGGCATAGATCGAGATTAGGATTTGTCACTCCGATTGTCGGAGAGGTATCTCTGGGCCCTCTCGGTAATGCACATCACTATAAGCCTTGCAAGCAATGTGACTAATGAGTTAGTTGCGGGATGATGCATTGCGGAACGATTAAAGAGACTTGCCGGTAACGAGATTGAACTAGGTATTGAGATACCGACGATCTAATCTGGGGCAAGTAACATACCGATGACAAAGGGAACAACGTATGTTGTTATGCGGTTTGACCGATAAATATCTTCATAGAATATGTGGGAGCCAATATGAGTATCTAGGTTCCGCTATTGGTTATTGACCAGAGACATGTCTCGTTCATGTCTACATAGTTCTCGGACCCGTAGGGTCCGCACGCTTAACGTTCGGTGACGATCGGTATTATGAGTTTATGTGTTTTGATGTACCGAAGATAGTTCGGAGTCCCGGATATGATCACGGACATGATGAGGAGTCTCGAAATGGTCGAGACATAAAGATCGATATATTGGATGGCTATGTTTGGACATCGGAATGGTTCCGGGTGAGTTCGGGCATTTACCGGAGTACCGGGAGGTTACCGGACCCCCCCCCTCCCGCGGGGAGTCAATGGGCCTTATTGGGCCTTAGTGGAAAGGAGGAGGAGGCGTCCAAGGTGGGGGCGCCCACCCAATCCCAATCCGAATTGGGAGGGGGGCGGCCCCCCTTTCCTTCTCTCCTTCTCCCTCTTCCTTCCCTCTCCTACTCCAACTAGGGAAGGGGGAATCCTACTCCCACCGGGAGTAGGACTCCCCCCTTGGGCGCGCCTAGGAGGCCGGCCCTCTCCCCCTCCTCCACTCCTTTATATACGGGGGAGGGGGGCACCCAATAGACACACAAGTTTATCATTGATCTCTTAGCCGTGTGCGATGCCCCCCTCCATCATAATCCACCTCGGTCATATCGTTGCAATGCTTAGGCGAAGCCCTGCGCCGGTAGCTTCATCATCACTGTCATCACGCCGTCGTGCTGATGAAACTCTCCCTCGAGACTTTGCTGGATCATGAGTTCGTGGGACGTCATCGAGCTGAATGTGTGCTAAACTCGGAGGTGTCGTGCGTTTGGTACTTGGATCGGTCGGATCATGAAGACGTACAACTACATCAACTGCGTTGATAAAGCGCTTCCGCTTATGGTCTACGAGGGTACGTGGACAACACTCTCCCGCTCATTGCTATGCATCACCATGATCTTGCGTGTGCGTAGGAATTTTTTTGAAATTACTGCATAACCCAACAGTGGTATCAGAGCCAGGTTTACGCGTAGATGTTATATGCACGAGTAGAACACAAGTGAGTTGTGGGCGATACTAGTCATACTGCTTACTCGCATGTCATACTTTGATTCGGCGGTATTGTTGGATGAAGCGGCCCGGACCAACATTACGCGTACGCTTACGCGAGACTGGTTCTACCGACGTGTTTCGCACACAGGTGGCTGGCGGGTGTCAGTTTCTCCAACTTTAGTTGAATCGAGTGTGGCTACGCCCGGTCCTTGTTGAAGATTAAAACGTCACATACTTGACGAAATATCATTGTGGTTTTGATGTGTAGGTAAGAACGGTTCTTGCTTAGCCCGTAGCAGCCACGTAAATCTTGAAACAACAAAATAGAGGACGTCTAACTTGTTTTTGCAGGGCATGTTGTGATGTGATATGGTCAAGACATGATGCTAAATTTTATTATATGAGATGATCATGTTTTGTAACAGAGTTATCGGCAACTGGCAGGAGCCATATGGTTGTCGCTTTATTGTATGCAATGCAATCGCCCTGTAATTGTTTTTACTTTATAACTAAGCGGTAGCGATAGTCGTAGAAACAATAGTTGGCGAGACGACAACGATAAGACGATGGAGTTCAAGGTGTCGCGCCGGTGACGATGGTGATCATGATGGTGCTTTGAAGATGGAGATCAAAGGGACAAGATGATGATGGCCATATCATATCACTTATATTGATTGCATGTGATGTTTATCTTTTATGCATCTTATTTTGCTTTGATTGGCGGTAGCATTATAAGATGATCTCTCACTTAATTTCAAGGTACAAGTGTTCTCCCTAAGTATGCACCATTGCGAAAGTTCGTCGTGCCGAGACACCACGTGATGATCGGGTGCGATAAGCTCTACGTTTACATACAATGGGTGCAAGCCAGTTTTGCACACACAGAATACTCGGGTTAAACTTGACGAGCCTAGCATATGCAGATATGGCCTCGGAACACTGAGACCGAAAGTTCGAGCATGAATCATATAGTAGATATGATCAACATAGTGATGTTCACCATTGAAAACTACTCCATCTCACGTGATGATCGGACATGGTTTAGTTGATTTCAATCACGTGATCACTTAGATGATTAGAGGGATGTCTATCTAAGTGGGAGTTCTTAAGTAATATGATTAATTGAACTTTAATTTATCATGAACTTAGTACCTGATAGTATTTGCATGTCTATGTTGTTGTAGATCAATGCCCATGCTACCGTTCCTTTGAATTCTAATGCGTTCCTTGAAAAAGCTAAGTTGAAAGATGATGGTAGCAATTACACGGACTGGATCCGTAACTTGAGGATTATCCTCATTGGTGCACAGAAGAATTACATCCTGGAAGCACCGCTAGGTGCAAGACCCGCGACAGGAGCAACATCGGACGTTGTGAACGTGTGGCAGAGCAAAGCTGATGACTACTCGATAGTTCAGTGTGCCATGCTTTACGGCTTAGAACTGGGACTTCAACGACGTTTTGAATGTCATGTAGCATATGAGATGTTCCAGGAGTTGAAGTTAATATTTCAAGCAAATGCCCGGATTGAGAGATATGAAGTCTCCAATAAGTTCTACAGCTGCAAGATGGAGGAGAATAGTTCTGTTAGTGAACATATACTCAAAATGTCTGGGTATAACAATCACTTGATTCAACTGGGAGTTAATCTTCCTGATGATAGTGTCATTGATAGAATTCTTCAATCACTGCCACCAAGCTCTTCGCGATGGGGTGGATAAGACAATTCCCGAGCTCTTCGCGATGCTAAAGGCTACGGAGGTACAAATCAAGCTGGAGCATCAAGTGTTGATGGTCAACAAGACCACCAGTTTCAAGAAAAAAGGTAAAGGGAAGAAGGGGAACTTCAAGAAGAACGGCAAGCAAGTTGTTGATCAAGTGAAGAAGCCCAAGTCTTGACCTAAGCCTGAGACTGAGTGCTTCTACTGGAAAGGGACTGGTCACTGGAAGCGGAACTGCCCCAAGTATTTGGCGGATAAGAAGGATGGCAAGGTGAACAAAGGTATATGTGATATACATGTTATTGATGTGTACCTTACTAATGCTTGCAGTAGCACCTGGGTATTTGATACTGGTTCTGTTGCAAATATTTGCAACTCGAAACAGGGACTACGGATTAAGCGAAGATTAGCTAAGGACGAGGTGATGATGCGCGTGGGAAATGGTTCCAAAGTCGATGTGATCACCGTCGGCACGCTACCTCTACATCTACCTTCGGGATTAGTTTTAGACATGAATAATTGTTATTTGGTGCCAGCGTTGAGCATGAACATTATGTCTGGATCTTGTTTGATGCGAGACGGTTATTCATTTAAATCTGAGAATAATGGTTGTTCTATTTATATGAGTAATATCTTTTATGGTCATGCACCCTTGAAGAGTGGTCTATTTTTGTTGAATCTCAATAGTAGTGATACACATATTCCTAATATTGAAGCCAAAAGATGCAGAGTTGATAATGATAGTGCAACTTATTTGTGGCACTGCCGTTTGGGTCATATTGGTGTAAAGCACATGAAGAAACTCCATTCTGATGGACTTTTGGAATCACTTGATTATGAATCACTTGCTACTTGCGAACCATGCCTCATGGGCAAGATGACTAAAACTCCGTTCTTCGGAACAATGGAGCGAACAACAGATTTATTGGAAATCATACATACTGATGTATGTGGTCTGCTGAATATTGAAGCTCGCGGCGGGCATCGTTATTTTCTCACCTTCACAGATGATTTGAGCAGATATGGGTATATCTACTTGATGAAACATAAGTCTGAAACATTTGAAAAGTTCAAAGAATTTCAGAGTGAAGTGGAAAATCATCATAACAAGAAAATAAAGTTTCTACGAGCTGATCGTGGAGGAGAATATTTGAGTTACGAGTTTGGTCTTCATTTGAAACAATGCGGAATAGTTTCGCAACTCACGCCACCCGGAATAGCACAACGTAATGGTGTGTCCGAACGTCGTAACCGCACTTTATTAGATATGGTGCGATCTATGATGTATCTTACTGATTTACCTCTATTGTTTTGGGGTTATGCTTTAGAGACGGCTGCATTCACGTTAAATAGGGCACCATCTAAATCCGTTGAGACGACGCCTTATGAACTGTGGTTTGGCAAGAAACCAAAGTTGTCGTTTCTTAAAGTTTGGGGTTGCGATGCTTATGTGAAAAAGCTTCAACCTAATAAGCTCGAACCCAAATCGGATAAATGTGTCTTCATAGGATACCCAAAGGAGACTGTTGGGTACACCTTCTGTCACAGATCCGAAGGCAAGACGTTCGTTGCTAAGAATGGATCTTTTCTAGAGAAGGAGTTTCTCTCGACAGAAGTGAGTGGGAGGAAAGTAGAACTTGATGAGGTAACTGTACCTACTCCCTTATTGGAAAGTAGTTCATCACATAAATCAGTTCCTGTGATCCCTACACCAAATAATGAGGAAGCTAATGGTAATGATCATGAAACTTTAGATCAAGTTACTACCGAACCTCGTAGGTCAACCAGTGTAAGATCCGCACCAGAGTAGTATGGTAATCCTGTTCTGGAGGTCATGTTACTAGACCATGACGAACCTACGAACTATGAGGAAGCGATGATGAGCCCAAATTCCGTGAAATGGCTTGAGGCCATGAAATCTGAGATGGGATTTGTGGGAGTCCTGGACTAAGGGGTCTTCGGGCGTTCGGCCTATTAGCCATGGGCCGGACTGATGGGCTGTGAAGATACGAATACCAAAGACTCCACCCGTGTCCGGATGGGACTCTCCTTGGAGTGGAAGGCAAGCTTGGCGATCAAATATGTAGATTCCTTTCTCTGTAACCGACCTGATGTAACCCTAGATCCCTCCAGTGTCTATATAAACCGGAGGGCTGAGTCCGGATAGGCAGGATACTCATAACCATAGTCATACAGGTTAGACTTCTAGGGTTTAGACATTACGATCTCGTGGTAGATCAACTCTTTTAATGCTCATATTCATCAAGATCAATCAAGCAGGAAGTAGGGTATTACCTCCATAGAGAGGGCCCAAACCTGGGTAAACATTGTGTCCCCCGTCTCCTGTTACCATCGATCCTAGACGCACAGTTGGGGACCCCTACCCGAGATCCGCCGGTTTTGACACTGACATTGGTGCTTTCATTGAGAGTTCCATTGTGCCGTCGTCAAGACATTTGATGGCCCCTTCGATCATCTACAATGATGCTGCCCAAAGGGAAGTCATCCTCCCCGGACAGATCTTCGTATTCGGCGACTTCGCACTGCGGGCCAACTCGCTTGGCCATCTGGAGCAGGTCGAAAGCTACGCCCCTGGCCATCAGGTCAGATTCAGGAGCTTCAATTACGTCGCGGACATCCACGGATACTTGATCTTCGACGGATTCGAGACCGCGACAGCCGCTCCCTATCACCTCAATGAACATGACTTAAATCTGTCATCGGACCACATCCAGGAGATAGCTCCTGTAACTACTCTGGCCTTAGATCCGGAGCAAATCGCCCCATCCGAGAACGGGAAGCTCAACCCCGCCACGGAGGCCATAGATTCCATGGTGTTGGAGCCGCACACAGACTTAGCCTCATGTGATATCTGTGTCAACGGAACTCCGGACTCGTTTCCGGCTATAGGTTCCAAACCATGTGCGTCTGTGGACGCCGAGCTTGATCGGTTATCGATCTTCGAATTCAGCACCACAGACATCTTCCGACACTCGCCTTTCGGCGATGTGCTAAACTCATTAAAGAATCTGTCCTTGGCGGGAGACTCGCGACCGAATTATGTTCGGTTCGAACTGGAGGCTGATGATGGAGAATTTCATTTCCCACCCACCACCCACTTCATAGCCACTATCGATGACTTAACAAACACACTCGATTATGACTCCGAAGACATCGACGGTATGGACGACGATGCCGGAGAAGAGGAGGCCCAGGCCACGCCGTTCACCGGACGATGGACGGCCACTTCCTCATATGACGTATACATGGTGGATACATGATCTCTACTACTCAACCTTCTTCTAGTAGACGTTGTTGGGCCTCCAAGTGCAGAGGTTTGTAGGACAGTAGCAAATTTCCCTCAAGTGGATGACCTAAGGTTTATCAATCCGTGGGAGGCGTAGGATGAAGATGGTCTCTCTCAAGCAACCCTGGAACTAAATAACAAAGAGTCTCTTGTGTCCCCAACACACCCAATACAATGGTAAATTGTATAGGTGCACTAGTTCGGCGAAGAGATGGTGATACAAGTGCAATATGGAAGGTAGATATAGGTTTTTGTAATCTGAAAATATAAAAACAGCAAGGTAACTAATGATAAAAGTGAGCGTAAACGGTATTGCAATGCTAGGAAACAAGGCCTAGGGTTCATACTTTCACTAGTGCAAGTTCTCTCAACAATAATAACATAGTTGGATCATATAACTATCCCTCAACATGCAACAAAGAGTCACTCCAAAGTCACTAACAGCGGAGAACAAACGAAGGGATTATGGTAGGGTACGAAACCACCTCAAAGTTATTCTTTCCGATCAATCCATTGGGCTATTCCTATAAGTATCACAAACAACCCTAGAGTTCGTAGTAAAATAACACCTTCAGACACAAATCAACAAAAACCCTAATGTCACCTAGATACTACAATGTCATCTCAAGTATCCGTGGGTATGATTATACGATATGCATCACACAATCTCAGATTCATCTATTCAACCAACACATAGAACCTCAAAGAGTGCCCCAAAGTCTCTACCGGAGAATCAAGACGAAAACATGTGCCAACCCCTATGCATAGGTTCATGGGCAGAACCCGCAAGTTGATCACCAAAACATACATCAAGTGAATCACGTGATATCCCATTGTCACCACAGATACGCACGACAAGACATACATCAAGTGTTCTCAAATCATTAAAGACTCAATCCGATAAGATTACTTCAAAGGGAAAACTCAATCCATTACAAGAGAATAGAGGGGGAGAAACATCATAAGATCCAACTACAATAGCAAAGCTCGTGATACATCAAGATCGTGCCAAATCAAGAACACGAGAGAGAGATCAAACACATAGCTACTGGTACATACCCTCAACCCCGAGGGTGAACTACTCCCTCCTCGTCATGGAGAGCGTCGGGATGATGAAGATGGCCACCAGTGAGGGTTCCCCCCTCCGGCAGGGTGCCGGAACAGGGTCCCGATTGGTTTTTGGTGGCTACAGAGGCTTGCGGTGGCGGAACTCCCGATCTATTCTGTTCCTCGATCATTTTAGGGTATATGGATATATATAGGTGGAAGAAATACGTCAGGGGAGCCACGAGGGTGGAGGGCGCGCCCTAGGGGGGTGGGCGCGCCCCCCTACCTCGTGGCTCCCTCGTTTCTTTCCTGACGTGCACTCCAGGTCTATCAGGTTGCTTTCCTTCCAAAAATAACTTCTCCAGAAGGTTTCATTCCGTTTCGACTCCGTTTGATATTCCTTTTCTTCGAAACACTGAAACAAGGGAAAAACAGGAACTGGCACTGGGCTCTGGGTCAATAGGTTAGTCCCAAAAATAATATAAAAGTGTTTAATAAAGCCCATAAACATCCAAAATAGATAATATAATAGCATGGAACAATCAAAAATTATAGATACGTTGGAGACGTATCAATACGCCAAAAGATAATAGCGGTGAGGACAAGGAAAACCCAGTGGAGGACGACCCCCCTAAGACACAACCAAAGCGCCGGCATCAGCGGCGCCGCTCTAAACCACGCCGCAGCAAGGACAGCAACACCGGCACAGGAGACGACAACACTCCGGACGGTGCCGAAGACGCAGAAGACCATGATGAACAAACTGCCGAACAGGACAATCAGGAGGATGGGCAAGTCAGCCCTGACGAACAGGCCATGAATGAAGACTCGGAAGACGGTAGTTATCATCCGCTCTCCGAGGAGGAGGTGAGCCTCGGCAACGAAGACTTTATCATGCTTGAGGAACCCCTCGAGCAGGAGCGCTTTAAGCGTCAGCTAATAGCCACTTCAAGGAGCCTGAAAAAGAAGCAGCAGCAGCTTCAAGCTGATCAAGATCTGCTCAATGATAGATGGACTGATGTCCTGGCAGCCGAGGAATATGACCTCAAGCGCCCAACCAAAAGTTACCCGCAGCGCAAACTACTACCTCAGTTCGATGATGAGGCGTTGGAGCCCGACGTGGCTGACCGACCACCACGTGGTCGGGACAAGGCGGCAACTCAAGCCGAACACTAGCCCGCTCCACCTCACCGTAAGGGCAGGGATAAAATAGCTCGGGGACATACCTACGACCTGCGGCAAAAACTGGACAATAATGCAGGACATACAAGATCGATCTACGGATCGCGAGGACGTGCCTCGACACGCGACGACTGACACCTATTTGGATATAATAACCCCAGTCACGCACGGGCTGAACTCTGCAGACGGACTCCATCGGAGCTACTTCGCGATGTGGCCCGATATAGAGGCGCCGCACACCCTCTTTGCTTCACTAATGAAGTAATGGACCATGAATTCCCAGAAGGGTTTAAACCCGTAAACATCGAATCATATGATGGGACAACAGACCCTGCGGTCTGGATAGAGGATTTCCTCCTCCATATTCATATGGCTCGTGGCGATGATCTCGATGCCATCAAATATGTCCCACTCAAACTCAAAGGACCAGCTCGGTACTGGTTGAATAGTCTGCCAAAAAACTCCATCGGCAGCTGGGAAGACTTGGAAGAAGCCTTCTTGGACAACTTCCAAGGAACATATGTCCGGCCTCTGGATGCAGATGATTTAAGTCATATAGTCCAACAGCCCGGAGAATCAGCCCGGAAATTCTTGACTAGGTTCTTAACTAAAAAGAACCAGATCATCGACTGTCCGGACACCGAAGCCCTAGCAGCCTTTAAGCATATCATCCACGATGAATGGCTCGCGCGACATCTCGGGCAGGAAAAGCCGAAGTACATGGCGGCCCTTACGGCACTTATGACCCACTTTTGCGCGGGCGAAGATAGTTGGCTAGCCCATTGCAATAACAATGCAAGTGAACCTGGCACCTCTGAAGCCAAGGATAGCAACGGAAAGCCCCGACGCAACAGACACAAGCGTTGAATCAATGGCAATCATACCGATGACACGGCGGTCAACGCCGGATTCAGTGGCTCCAAGTCCAGTCAGCGGAAGAAGCCGTACAATAAGAACAATTCGGGCTCATCCAGTCTGGACCGCATACTCGATCGTCCGTGCTAGATACATGGCACCCGAGAAAAACCAGCCAACCACACCAACAGAGATTGTTGGGTCTTTAAACAGGCCGTCAAGTTAAATGCCGATAACAAGGAGAAGGGGTCGCAGAGCGAGGACGATGACGAGGATACTCGGCCACCGAATACAGGAGGACAGAAGAAATCCCCCCCCCCTCAGGTCAAAATGGTGAATATGATATATGCTACCCACATCCCCAAGAGGGAACGCAAACATGCACTCAGGGACGTATACGTGATGGAGCCAGTCGCCTCAAAATTCAATCCATGGTCCTCCTTCCCGATCACATTTGATCACCAAGACCATCCGACCAGTATCCGTCACGGTAGGTCGGCCGCACTGGTCCTCGATCCAATCATCGACGGATTCCACCTCACGCGGGTCCTGATGGATGGTGGCAGCGGCCTCAACCTCCTTTATCATGATACAGTGTGCAAAATGGGCATTAACCCATCATGGATTAAGCCCACAAAGACTACCTTTAAAGGAGTCATACCAGGTGTAGAGGCCCGTTGTACGGGCTCAATCACACTAGAGGTTGTCTTCGGGTCTTCGGACAACTTCCGAAGCGAAGAGCTAATCTTTGATATCGTCCCCTTCCATAGTGGCTATCACGCACTGCTTGGACGAACCGCATTTGCTCGATTCAACGCGGTGCCACATTATGCTTATCTCAAGCTCAAGATGCCCGGACCACGCGGCGTCATAACAGTCAATGGAAACATGGAACGCTCCCTCCGTATCGAGGAGCACACCGCTGCCCTAGTAGCAGAGGTGCAGAGCGGCCTTCTCAAGCAGAACCTTAATTCGGCGGCCGAACTCCCGGACACCACTAAGAGGGTCCATACTATCCTGCGGCAGGACAGCTCGGCTCGTCAAGAGCTCGACTAACAATTCGGCCTTCGTCCCAGCCCCAATCAGGTGGCGGCATTAGTACCGCGCGTACATAACTACGCACTCAAAATACCATGGGCATAGACGGAGGCATTATTATCTTGTGATCCATAGTACGGATTGACCACTCCCGGACACATATACTTTCACTATCTACTCTTTCTCCTTTTTCAGGTTCCTTTCCCACATGCCTTCCCCGATGGCCTGTTCACTGGCCCTGTCAAAGGATGAATACACCAAGATGGAAATAAGCACGGACGTACGAAGGGATTTCTAGGTGGTTTCTTTAACGATCACTCTACCTGTTTTCAGGACCCACACATGGCTCTCCCTTGACGTATTTATCAAATTATAAGGGAAATAGTTTGTGGCCCAAAATTTTAAGACCCCAGCTTATTACTTTTGCTCTCTTTTTGTTTTCCTTTGTTTTTTGCTGATAATTTCATCACATAGCACCCATACACTTTGATACGTTTCATATTTGCCAGGGGCTTCATAGTGCCCCGCACTACGGCAACAAAGTTCGAACACATTTTTACAGTATAGTTCGGCACCCCGATCTTTAGCATTATATGCATCGGCTCCGAATCATGTCTTTGGTCAATAGTTGGGTTGCCCGGCTCCTGTGCTTACTACCTTACGTTTCGCTATATCGGCTAGGGCAGTAAAGGGAGAACTACTGTGATTGTGCCCTGGTTCATCCGGCTGAGCACCTCAGTAGAGAAAGCCGAAAACTGACGGTCATGATGCGGCGTGATCCGGTCAGCTGTTCGAGAGATTACAAATCGTTAGAGGTTTTTTTTGCATTTCGCGAAGGATCGCTTTTCACCCGATCAGGTGTCTACAACATCCCAAGTTTGGACTTACGAACACTAGGGGCTGCGCCTAAATTTTTATCTGTCAAACTTCTATGGCTAAGTGAGGGTGGTAAAGCTGTATAGTCCGATTGCCTGGTTCGCAGCGCTAACACCTCCTTAACAGACCAAAAATCTTTGGATCAAGTGTGTTTTGGCACCAACCGAACACCCCTGTACTTCCTACACGGGGGCTGAAGCTGACAACTGGCCAACTCTCAGATTTAATAAAAAATGGTCACGTAGGAGGTAAAACAAAATTTTAAATACAAGCATTATATTACATAACGGCTTTGTTTTATCATACAAGGCACAGATAATATGAATGTATTCATTCAAAAACAATATCCTTAGCACATTGGTACGCCACAACGCGGGATCCCTCCATGACACTATCAAAATATAGTTCGGGCTTGCGGTGCTCTTTGCCCTCACGCGACCCCTCGGTCACAAGCTTGACAGCGTCCATCTTTGCCCACCACACCTTGACCTGTGTGAAGGCCATGCGCGCGCCCTCGATGCAGACCGGTCGCTTGATGACATTCAGGCGAGGACAAGCATTCACCAGCCGCTTCACGAGATCGAAGTAGCTGCTGGGTATAGCTTCGGCAGACCACAGCCGGATTATCAAATCCTTCATGGCCAGTTCAGCCACCCTAAGCAGCTCGACCAGCTGTTTGAGCTGATCGGTGAAGGGCATCGGATGTTCTGGCGCAAGGTATTGCGACCAGAATAGCTTCTCCGTTGAGCTCCCTTCTTCGTCCCGGAAGAACTCCGCAGCATCAGAAATACTGCGCGGCAGATCCGCAAACGCTCCTGGAGAACTCCGAATCCGGGTTAGTAAGAAATACTTCTTCTTTACATACTGGCTTTGCATACTAAACGCCTTACCCGCCGCGATCTTCTTGGCCTCTTGGATCTCCTGGAGGGCGTCCTGGGCTTCAACCCGGGCCTCTTCTGCGCTTTGGCGCGCCTTGGCGAGTTCGGTGCTTCGAGCCGAAACATCACCCTCCAAGGCCTCGCATTTTTTCACAGCATCCAGGAGCTCTTGCTGAACCTCGTCAAGCCTGGCCTTGAGCTTCTTACGGGCAGCTTGCTCCTGGACTGCTTTCTCCTTGGCTTCGGCCAGGGCCTTCTTAAGGGCCTCGACCTCGATTGTAGTTCCTACATATATCATGACACTACGGTCAATAAACATCATTTATTCTTTCCAAATATATAGCGAGTCATTACATACCTTGCTGGTCTTCCAGCTGCTTCCTCGCTTGGTCGAGCTTGTCCTCGGCCCGCTCCAGTTTATGCTTCAGTCCGAAGACTTCGGCAGCGTGTGAGGTCGCGGCCAGCAGCGGCGCCTGCTCAGCCACATAAGACATATCTAGTTAATCTCGTGCAGGGTATTGATCCTCTGTCCGGCTTTTTCTTTCCGAACACCGGACAGTGTCTCAGGGGCTACTGTCTATATTGGGACTTTTTCTTTTGCGTCGCCTACCTCAAAGCCGGTCAGCAGATTGCTGCAGGCTTCAGTCAGTCCGCTCTTGACGGACTGGACCTTCTCAATCACCATACCCATAAGGATACGGTGCTCATCCACAATGGAAGCGCCTCGTAGCGCTTCCAGCAGATTATCCGGTGCCTCTGGTTGGACAGAGGTCACCGGCGGGACAGGCACACCTCCTCCTTTCGGGGAAGGCTGCCCGCTTGACTCCGGAGCCGTGTAGGTCTCCGGAATGGTATTCGGCTGGGGGCCGAATTGGCCATGGCCCCCATTGCCAGTCTCTAGGGGGCTTTCTCCCCCATGTGTCCGGCGGCCGAGGAGTCATCCTCTTGTGCCGCCTTGACGGCCTCCTGAACCTCTCCCTGGCCTGGGAAGGTCCTTTGGGACATCACCTTGTTGTCGCCCTTGGCCGTGGGAGAGTGAGCAGTCGGCGGTGACTCGCTGGCCATCGCCTTTGAATCCAACGAACCCCCTGATGAGGATCGCTGGAGGCTGTCGTGAGCCAGACTGCAATAGCGTAACTAAACATGTCAGTACCATAAAGAGTCGAGGCCGGATACATGGACGTATACGGATCCTTGGTGCTTACGATGCGGCCAGGGGCTTGCTTCAGGGGGGTCGCTCTGGGCTGCTGTCGATGTCCCACGCGGAGTTATCCGCAAGGGGGCCCTTCCCCTTTTTGGGCGCCCCCGCCTCCAGATTCATGGAGGCCGCCCTCTTCTTCCTTCCCCCCTCAGGGGGGTCGCTTTCTTCCTCCTCCTCCTCCTCCTCCTCCTCGTCTTTGGCGGCCGAGGAGTGAGTTTGGTCTTCGGATGACATGTCCGAGGTTTCCTTGCGACGGGGGCCACTTTGGACCCCCTTGGCCTTTCTCTTGGCCTTCTTCTCCGGTGCCTTGTAGGGCGCTGGGACCAGCATCTTCTCCAGGAGCGGGATGACTGGTTCTTCGGGCAGCAGAGCCAGACATCAAATCCGCTCCGCTTTCTCTGTCCATGCCTGAAAGAATAAAATCAGTAAAGTTTAGTTACCTTCCTTGAACAAACCAGGGGAGGATGCACCTGGAGACATGAAAGACTTACCGCACTGGCAGGATGGGCAAGATCGTGCCCGCGGTCCGAGTTTATGGCCGGCGGCGTCTCGGTGCCCTTGAAGAGCAACTTCCAGACATCTTCATGAGTGGTTCCGAAGAGCCTCTCCAAAGTCTAGTGCTTCTCTGAATCAAATTCCCACAAAGGGCATGTTCGGCTCTAGCATGGAAGGATCCGGCGAACAAGCATCACCCGGATCACATTGACGAGCTTGATGTTTTAATCCACCATGCTCTTGATGTGCGTTTGCAGCGCTATCAGTTCGTCCCATGAAGACCAGTCCAGGCCCTTGTTTAGCCAGGAGGTGAGCTGCATTGGAGCTCCAGACTTGAAATCTGGAGCCGTGGCCCAAGTGGCATCACGAGGCTCTGTGATATAGAACCACTGCTTCTTCCACTCCTTGACGGTCTCCACAAACGTACCTTTGGGCCATGTGACATTGGGCATCTTGCTCACCATGGCTCCTTGATACGTCCATTTTGCATCATGCTTTTATATCGATATTTATTGCATTATAGGCTGTTATTACACGTTATGTCACAATACTTATGCCTATTCTCTCTTATTTTACAAGATTTACATAAGGAGGGAGAATGCCGGCAGCTGGAATTCTGGGCTGGAAAAGTAGCAAATATTAGAGACCTATTCTGCGCAACTCCAAAAGTCCTGAAACTCCACAAAAGTTATTTTTGGAAATAATAAAAAATATTGAGCGGAAGAAGTACGCCAGAGGGGGACCCACCTGGCCACGAGGGTGGGGGCGCCCCTACCCCCCAGGGCGCGCCCCCTGCCTCGTGGGCCCCCTGTTGGCTCTCCGGTGGCCATCTTCTGCTATATGAAGTCTTTCGTCAAGGAAAAAATCATAAGCAACCTTTTGGGACGAGACTCCGCCGCCATGAGGCGGAACCTTGACGAAACCAATCTAGGGCTCCGACAGAGCTGTTCTACCAGGGACACTTCCCTCCGGGAGGGGGAAATCATCGCCATCATCATCAGCAACGCTCCTCTCATCGGGAGAGGGCAATCTCCATCAACATCTTCACCAGCACCATCTCTTCTCAAAACCCTAGTTCATCTCTTGTATCCAATTCTTGTCTCCAAGTCCGGGATTGGTACTAGTAGGTTGCTAGTAGTGTTGATTACTCCTTGTAGTTGATACTAGTTGGTTTATTTGGTGGAAGATCATATGTTCAGATCCTTTATGCATATTAATACCCCTCTGATTATGAACATGAATATGCTTTGTGAGTAGTTACGTTTGTTCCTGAGGACATGGGAGAAGTCTTGCTATTGGTAGTCATGTGAATCTGGTATTCGTTCAATATTTTGATGAGATGTATGTTGTCTAGCCTCTAGTGGTGCTATGTGAATGTCGACTACATAACACTTCACCATTATTTGGGCCTAGAGGAAGGCATTGGGAAGTAATAAGTAGATGATGGGTTGCTAGAGTGACAGAAGCTTAAACCCTAGTTTATGCGTTGCTTCGTAAGGGGCTGATTTGGATCCATATGTTTCATGCTATGGTTAGGTTTACCTTAATACTTCTGTTGTAGTTGCGGATGCTTGCAATAGAGGTTAATCATAAGTGTGATGCTTGTTCAAGTAAGAACAGCACCCAAACACCGGTCCACCCACATATCAAATTATCAAAGTACCGAACGCGAATCATATGAACGTGATGAAAACTAGCTTGAAGATAATTCCCATGTGTCCTCGGGAGCGCTTTTCTCCATATAAGAGTTTGTTCAGGCTTGTCCTTTGCTATAAAAAGGATTGGGCCACCTTTCTGCACTTTATTTACTTTTGTTACTTGTTGCTCGTTACAAATTATCCTATAACAAAACTATCTGTTACCACTTATTTCAGTACTTGTAGAGAATACCTTGCTGAAAACCGCTTATCATTTCCTTCTGCTCCTTGTTGGGTTCGACACTCTTACTTGTCGAAAGGACTGTGATAGATCCCCTATACTTGTGGGTCATCACTCCTCCACACTCCACGTGTTGGCCATCCACCACCTTCGGCTTCACGTTGAAGATCTTGAGCCACAACTCGAAGTGGGGCTGGATGCGGAGGAAAGCCTCGCACACGATGATGAATGCCGAGATGTTGAGGAAGGAGTTCAGGGCTAGATCATGAAAGTATAGCCTGTAATAGAACATCAGTCTGCGGACGAAAGGGTGGAGTGCAAACCCTAACCCGCAGACGAAATGAGGGAGGAACACCACCCTCTCGTTGGGCTTCGGTGTGGGAACAATTTGCCCCTTGGCTGGAAGACGGTGGGTGATTTATTTCGCCTGGTACCCGGCCGCTCGAAGCCCGGTGATGTCCTTCTCCTTGACAGAGGAGGCCATCCATTTACCTTGCCCTCCGGATCCGGACATAGTTGAATGCCTGCTTAAGGCGGAAAAGTTGAGAGCTTGGGCGCTGGAGCTCAAGGATGGGAGGGCAGAGGAAGAGAGAAGGGGTGGGTGAAGAAAGGGAATCCTTATCCCCTTATAAAGGCAGTAAATATCAAGCGCCTCCCCACTCGCCTTAAAACTCGCCTATTCCCAAGGGTTGTGCAAACTGCACAGTTGGGTTACCCACGCTCGTATTGATGAGGATCCTGCAATAAGGGGACACGATCTCTGCTTTGACAAGACATGCCAATGGAAACCGCATCTCGATGAAGGAAATATGTCCTAGAGGCAATGATAAAGTCATTTATTTATTTCCTTGTATCATGATAAATGTTTATTATTCATGCTAGAATTGTATTAACCGGAAACATAATACATGTGTGAATACATAGATAGATAGAGTGTCACTAGTATGCCTCTACTTGACTAGCTCGTTGATCAAACATGGTTAAGTTTCCTAGCCATTGACATGGGTTGTCATTTGATTAACGGGATCACATCATTAGGAGAATGATGTGATTGACATGACCCATTCCGTTAGCTTAGCACACGATCGTTTAGTATGTTGCTATTGCTTTCTTCTTGACTTATACATGTTCCTATGACTATGAGATTATGCAACTCCCATTTAGCAGAGGAACACTTTGTGTGCTACCAAACGTCACAACGTAACTGGGTGATTATAAAGGTGCTCTACAGGTGTCTCCGAAGGTACTTGTTGGGTTGGCGTATTTCGAGATTAGGATTTGTCACTCCGATTGTCGGAGAGGTATCTCTAGGCCCTCTCGGTAATGCACATCACTTAAGCCTTGCAAGCATTGCAACTAATGAGTTAGTTGCGGGATGATGTATTACGGAACGAGTAAAGAGACTTGCCGGTAACGAGATTGAACTAGGTATTGAGATACCGATGATCGAATCTCGGGCAAGTAACGTACCGATGACAAAGGGAACAACGTATATATTTATGCGGTCTGACCGATAAAGATCTTCGTAGAATATGTGGGAGCCAATATGAGCATCCAAGTTCCGCTATTGGTTATTCACGGGAGACGTGTCTCGGTCATGTCTACATAGTTCTCAAACCCGTAGGGTCCGCATGTTTAACGTTTCGATGATAGTTATATTATGAGTTTATGTGTTTTGATGTACCGAAGGTTGTTCGGAGTCCCGGATGTGATCATGGACATGACGAGGAGTCTCGTAATGGTCGAGACATGAAGATTGATATATTGGAAGCCTATGTTTGGATATCGGAAGTGTTCCGGGTGAAATCGGGATTTTACCGGAGTACCGGGAGGTTACCGCAACCCCCCGGGAACCTAATGGGCCTTAGTGGGCCTAGGTGGAAGAGAGGAGAGGTGGCTAGGGCTGGGCCGCGCGCCCCTCCCCCCCAGTCCGAATAGGACACGGAGAGGGGGGCGGCGCCCCCCCTTCCTTCTCTCCCTCCTCTTTCCCCATCCCGAATCCTATTCCAAGTAGGAAAGGGGGGAGTCCTACTCCCGGTGGGAGTAGGACTCCTCCTGGCGCGCCCTCTCCCTGGCCGGCCGCACCCCCCCTTGCTCCTTTATATACGGGGGCAGGGGGCACCCCATAGACACAACAATTGATCATTGATCTCTTAGCCGTGTGCGGTGCCCCCCTCCACCATAGTCCACCTCGATAATACTGTAGCGGTGCTTAGGCGAAGCCCTGCGTCAGTAGAACATCAACATCGTCACCACGCTGTCATGCTGACGGAACTCTCCCTCAACACTCGGCTGGACCGGAGTTCGAGGTACGTCATCGGGCTGAATGTGTGCTGAACTCGGAGGTGCCGTACGTTCGGTACTTGATCGGTCGGATCGTGAAGACATATGACTACATCAACCGCGTTGTGCTAATGCTTCCGCTTTCGGTCTACGAGGGTACGTAGACAACACTCTCCCCTCTCGTTGCTATGCATCACCATGATCTTGCGTGTACGTAGGAATTTTTTTGAAATTACTACGTTCCCCAACACTCGAAACACGGAACGACAGACGAAAACGGTTCGAAATAATGACTGGGTGGATGTGATGTCACATTACAAAAAAGTTGTCAGCGGATTAGTCTCGTGGAATATTATACTCTCTGTGGCTGTGTGTGGTGCTTCTGTTACAGGTCCGGATACATTCTTCGCGTCCAAAGACTATCTTGGAGTATTCGGGAAAGGGAACCCGCCTTGCAATGCTGAAGACAATCTGCGCGCCGGACACCTCGTCATTGAAGTCTGGTTCAGGGGCTACTGAGGGAGTCCTGGACTAAGGGGTCTTCGGGCGTCCGGCTTGTTAGCCATGGGCCGGACTGATGGGCTGTGAAGATACGAAGACCAAAGACTCCACCCGTGTCTGGATGGGACTCTCCTTGGCGTGGAAGGCAAGCTTGGCGATCAAATATGTAGATTCCTTTCTCTATAACCGACCTGATGTAACCCTAGATCCCTCCGGTGTCTATATAAACCAGAGGGCTGAGTCCGGATAGGCAGGATACTCATAACCATAGTCATACAGGCTAGACTTCTAGGGTTTAGCCATTACAATCTCGTGGTAGATCAACTCTTGTAATACTCATCTTCATCAAGATCAATAAAGCAGGAAGTAGGGTATTACCTCCATAGATAGGGCCTGAACCTGGGTAAATATTGTGTCCCCTGTCTCCTGTTACCATCGATCCTAGACGCACAGTTCGGGACCCCCTACCCGAGATCCGCCGGTTTTGACACCGACAGGATTCATGTATAAGAACAAAGTGTGGACTTTGGTTGACTTGCCCGATGATCGGCAAGCCATAGAGAATAAATGGATCTTCAAGAAGAAGACTGACGCTGACGGTAATGTTACTGTCTACAAAGCTTGACTTGTCGCGAAAGGTTTTCGACAAGTTCAAGGAGTTGACTATGATGAGACCTTCTCACCCGTAGCGATGCTTAAGTCTGTCTGAATCATGTTAGTAATTGCTGCACTTTATGATTATAAAATTTGGCAAATGGATGTAAAGACTGCATTCCTGAATGGTTTTCTGGAAGAAGAGTTGTATATGATGCAACCTGAAGGTTTTATCAATCCAAAGAGTGCTAACAAAGTGTGCAAGCTCCAGCGATCCATTTATGGACTGGTGCAAGCCTCTCGGAGTTGGAATAAACGTTTTGATAGTGTGATCAAAGCATATGGTTTTATACAGACTTTTGGAGAAGCCTGTATTTACAAGAAAGTGAGTGGGAGCTCTGTAGCATTTCTAATATTATATGTGGATGACATATTGTTGATTGGAAATGATATAGAATTTCTGGAAATCATAAAAGGATACTTGAACAAGAGTTTTTCAATGAAAGACCTCGGTGAAGCTTCTTATATATTGGGCATCAAGATCTATAGAGATAGACCAAGACGCTTAATTGGACTTTCACAAAGCACATACCTTGATAAAGTTTTGAAGAAATTCAAAATGGATCAAGCAAAGAAAGGGTTCTTGCCTGTGTTACAAGGTGTGAAGTTGAGTCAGACTCAATGCCTGACCACTGCAGAAGATAGAGAGAGAATGAAAGATGTTCCCTATGCTTTAGCCATAGGCTCTATCATGTATGCAATGCTGTGTACCAGACCTGATGTGTGCCTTGCTATTAGTTTAGCAGGGAGGTACCAAAGTAATCAAGGAGTGGATCACTGGACATCGGTCAAGAACATCCTGAAATACCTGAAAAGGACTAAGGATATGTTTCTCGTTTATGGGGGTGACAAAGAGCTCGTCATAAATGGTTACATCGATGCAAGCTTTGACACTGATCCGGATGACTCTAAGTCACAAACCGGATACTATTTATATTGATCGGTGGAGCTGTAAATTGGTGCAGTTCTAAGCAAAGCATCATGGCGGGATCTACGTCTGAAGCGGAATACATAGCTGCTTCGGAAGAAGCAAATGAAGGAGTTCATATCCGATCTAGGTGTCATACCTAGTGCATCGGGTCCAATGAAAATCTTTTGTGACAATACTGGTGCAATTGCCTTGGCAAAGGAATCCAGATTTCACAAGAGAACCAAGCACATCAAGAGACGCTTCAATTCCATCCGCGATCAAGTCAAGGAGGGATACATAGAGATTTTTAAGATACACACGGATCTGAATGTTGCAGACCCATTGACTAAGCCTCTCTCACGAGCAAAACATGATCAGCACCAAGACTCCATGGGTGTTAGAATCATTACTGTGTAATCTAGATTATTGACTCTAGTGCAAGTGGGAGACTGAAGGAAATATGCCCTAGAGGCAATAATAAAGTTGTTATTTATATTTCCTTATATCATGATAAATGTTTATTATTCATGCTAGAATTGTATTAACCGGAAACTTAGTACATGTGTGAATACATAGACAAACAAAGTGTCACTACTATGCCTCTACTTGACTAGCTCGTTAATCAAAGATGGTTAAGTTTCCTAGCCATAGACATGAGTTGTCATTTGATGAACGGGATCACATCATTAGAGAATGATGTGATTGACTTGACCCATTCCTTTAGCTTAGCACTTGATCGTTTAGTATGTTGCTATTGCTTTCTTCATGAGTTATACATGTTCCTATAACTATGAGATTATGCAACTCCCGAATACCGGAGGAACACTTTGTGTGCTACCAAACGTCACAACGTAACTGGGTGATTATAAATGTGATCCACAGGTGTCTCCGATGGTGTTTGTTGAGTTGTCATAGATCGAGATTAGGATTTGTCAGTCCATTGCCGGAGAGGTATCTCTGGGCCCTCTCGGTAATGCACATCACTATAAGCCTTGCAAGAAATGTGACTAATGAGTTAGTTGCGGGATGATGCATTACGGAACGAGTAAAGAGACTTGTCGGTAACGAGATTGAACTAGGTATTGAGATACCGACGATCGAATCTCGGGCAAGTAACATACCGATGACAAAGGGAAGAACGTATGTTGTTATGCGGTTTGACCGATATAGATCTTCATAGAATATGTGGGAGCCAATATGAACATCTAGGTTCCGCTATTGGTTATTGACCGGAGACGTGTCTCGGTCATGTCTACATAGTTCTCGAACCCGTAGGGTCCGCACGCTTAACGTTCGGTGACGATCGGTATTATGAGTTTATGTGTTTTGATGTACCGAAGATAGTTTGGAGTCCCGGATATGATCACGGACATAATGAGGAGTCTCGAAATGGTTGAGACATAAAGATTGATATATTGGATGGCTATGTTTGGACATCGGAATGGTTCCAGGTGAGTTCGGGCATTTACCGGAGTACCGGGAGGTTACCGGACCCCCCCCCCCGGGGGGGGAGTCAATGGGCCTTATTGGGCCTTACTGGAAAGGAGGAGGAGGCGACCAAGGTGGGGACGCCCCCCGATGCCCAATCCGAATTGGGAGGGGGGCCGGCCCCCTATCCTTCTCCCCTTCCTTCCCTCTCCTACTCCAACTAGGGAAGGGGGAATCCTACTCCCACCAGGAGTAGGACTCCCCCCTTGGGCGTGCCTAGCAGGTCTGCCCTCTCCCCCTCCTCCACTCATTTATATACGGGGGAGGGGGCACCCCATAGACACACAAGTTGATCATTGATCTCTTAGCCCTGTGCGGTGCCCCCCTCCACCATAATCCATCTCGGTCATATCATTGCAATGCTTAGGCGAAGCCCTGCGCTAGTAGCTTCATCATCACTGTCACCATGCCGTCGTGCTGACGAAACTCTCCCTCGACACTGCTGGATCGTGAGTTCGTGGGACGTCATCGAGCTGAACTTATGCTGAACTCGGAGGTGCTGTGCGTTCGGTACTTGGATCGATCGGATCATGAAGACGCACAACTACATCAACAACGTTGATAAAACGCTTCCGCTTATGGTCTACGAGGGTATGTGGACAACACTCTCCCGCTCATTGCTATGCATCACCATGATCTTGTGTGTGCGTAGGAACTTTTTTGAAATTACTGCGTAACCCAACAATTACATGGACTGGGTCCGTAACTTGAGGATTATCCTCATTGCTGCACAGAAGAATTACATCCTTGAAGCACCGCTAGGTGCAAGACCCGCGGCAGGAGCAACACCGGACGTTGTGAACATCTGGCAGAGCAAAGCTGATGACTACTCGATAGTTCAGTGTGCCATGATTTACGGCTTAGAATCGGGACTTCAACGATGTTTTGAACGTCATGGAGCATATGAGATGTTCCAGGAGTTGAAGTTAATATTTCAAGCAAATGCCCGGATTGAGAGATATGAAGTTTCCAATAAGTTCTATAGCTTCAAGATGGAGGGGAATAGTTCTGTCAGTGAACATATACTCATAATGTCTGGGTATAACAACCACTTGATTCAGCTCGGAGTTAATCTTCCTGATGATAGTGTCATTGACAGAATTCTTCAATCACTGCCACCAAGCTACAAGAGCTTCATGATGAACTATAATATGCAAGGGATGAACAAGACAATTCCCGAGCTCTTCGCGATGCTAAAGGCTGCAGAGATAGAAATCAAGAAGGAGCATCAAGTGTTGATGGTCAACAAGACCACCAGTTTCAAGAAAAAGGGTACAGGGAAGAAGGGGAACTTCAAGAAGAACGGCAAGCAAGTTGCTGCTCAAGTGAAGAAGCCCAAGTCTGGACCTAAGCCTGAAACTGAGTGCTTCTACTGCAAAGGGACTGGTCACTGGAAGCGGAACTGCCCCAAGTATTTGCCAGATAAGAAGGATGGCAAGGTGAACAAAGGTATATGTGATATACATGTTATTGATGTGTACCTTATTACTAATGCTCGCAATAGTGCCTGTGTATTTGATACTGGTTCTGTTGCTAATATTTGCAACTCGAAATAGGGATTAGAGATTAAGAGAAGATTGGCTAAGGACGAGGTGACGATGCGCGTGGGAAATGGTTCCAAAGTCGATGTGATCGCCGTCGGCACGCTACCTCTACATCTACCTTTGGGATTAGTTTTAAACCTGAATAATTGTTATTTGGTGCCAGCGTTAAGCATGAACATTATATCTGGATCTTGTTTGATGCGAGACGGTTATTCATTTAAATCCGAGAATAATAGTTGTTCTATTTATATGAGTAATATCTTTTATGGTCATGCACCCTTGAAGAGTGGTCCATTTTTGTTGAATCTCGATAGTAGTGACACACATATTCATAATATTGGAGACAAAAGATGCAGAGTTGATAATGATAGTGCAACTTATTTGTGGCACTGCCGTTTGGGTCATATTTGTATAAAGCGCATGAAGAAACTCCATTTTGATGGACTTTTGGAATCACTTGATTATGAATCACTTGGTACTGGCGAACCATGCCTCATGGGCAAGATGTCTAAAACTCCGTTCTCCGGAACAATGGAGCGAGCAACGGATTGGTTGGAAATCATACATACTGATGTATGTGGTCCTATGAATATTGAGGTTCACGGTGGGTATCGTTATTTTCTCACCTTCACAGATGATTTGAGCAGATATGGGTATATCTACTTGATGAAACATAAGTCTGAAACATTTGAAAAGTTCAAAGAATTTCAGAGTGAAGTGGAAAATCATCATAACAAGAAAATAAAGTTTCTATGATCTGATCGTGGAGGAGAATATTTGAGTTACGAGTTTGGTCTTCATTTGAAATAATGCGGAATAGTTTCGCAACTCATGCCACCCGGAACACCACAACGTAATGGTGTGTCCGGACATCGTAACCGCACTTTATTAGATATGGTGCGATATATGATGTCTCTTACTGATTTACCGCTATCGTTTTGGGATTATGCTTTAGAGACGGCTGCATTCACGTTAAATAGGGCACCATCTAAATCCGTTGAGACGGCACCTTATGAACTGTGGTTTGGCAAGAAACCCAAGTTGTCGTTTCTTAAAGTTTGGGGGTGCGATGCTTATGTGAAAAAGCTTCAACCTGATAAGCTCGATCCCAAATTGGATAAATGTGTCTTCATAGGATACCCAAAGGAGACTGTTGGGTACACCTTCTATCACAGATCCGAAGGCAAGACATTCGTTGCTAAGAATGGATCCTTTCTAGAGAAGGAGTTTCTCTCGAAAGAAGTGAGTGGGAGGAAAGTAGAACTTGATGAGGTAATTGTACCTGCTCCCTTATTGGAAACTAGTTCATCATAGAAAACAGTTCCTGTGATCCCTACACCAATTAGTGAGGAAGCTAATGATAATGATCCTGAAACTTCAGATCAAGTTACTACCGAACCTCGTAGGTCAACCAGAGTAAGATCCGCACCAGAGTGGTACGGTAATCATGTTCTGGAGGTCATGTTACTTGACCATGACGAACCTACGAACTATGAGGAAGCGATGATGAGCCCAGATTCCGCAAAATGGCTTAAGGCCATGAAATCTGAGATAGGATCCATGTATGAGAACAAAGTGTGGACTTTGGTTGACTTGCCCGATGATCAGCAAGCCATCGAGAATAAATGGATCTTCAAGAAGAAGACTGACGCTGACGGTAATGTTACTGTCTACAAAGCTCGACTTTTTGTGAAAGGTTTTCGACAAGTTCAAGGAGTTGACTACAATGAGACCTTCTCTCCTGTAGTGATGTTTAAGTCTGTCTGAATCATGTTAGCAATTGCTGCATTTTATGATTATGAAATTTGGCAAATGGATGTAAAGACTGCATTCCTGAATGGATTTCTGGAAGAAGAGTTGTATATGATGCAACCCGAAGGTTTATCGATCCAAAGGATGCTAAGAAAGTGTGCAAGCTCCAGCGATCCATTTATGGACTGGTGCAAGCATCTCGGAGTTGGAATAAACGCTTTGATAGTGTGATCACAGCATATGGTTTTATACAGACTTTTGGAGAAGCATGTATTTACAAGAAAGTGAGTGGGAGCTCTGTAGCATTTCTATTATTATATGTGGATGACATATTATTGATTGGAAATGATATAGAATTTCTGGATAGCATAAAAGGATACTTGAACAAGAGTTTTTCAATGAAAGACCACGGTGAAGCTGCTTTTATATTGGGCATCAAGATCTATAGAGATAGATCGAGACACTTAATTGGACTTTCACAAAGCACATACCTTGATAAAGTTTTGAAGAAGTTCAAAATGGATCAAGCAAAGAAATGGTTCTTGCCTGTGTTACAAGGTGTGAAGTTGAGTCAGACTCAATGCCCGACCACTGTAGAAGATAGAGAGAAAATGAAAGTTGTTCCCTATGCTTTAGCCATAGCCTCTATCATGTATGCAATGTTGTGTACCAGACCTGATGTGTGCCTTGCTATTAGTTTAGTAGGGAGGTACTAAAGTAATCCAGGAGTGGATCACTGGACAGCGGCCAAGAACATCCTGAAATACCTGAAAAGGACTAAGGATATGTTTCTCGTTAATGGAGGTGACAAAGAGCTCGTCGTAAATGGTTACGTTGATACAAGCTTTGGCACTGATCCTGATGACTCTAAGTCACAAACCGGATACGTATTTATATTGAAAGGTGGAGCTGTCAGTTGGTGCAGTTCTAAGCAAAGCGTCGTGGCGGGATCTACGTGTGAAGCGTAGTACATAGCTGCTTCGGAAGCAGCAAATGAATGGGTCTGGATGAAGGAGTTCATATCCGATCTAGGTGTCATACCTAGTGCATTGAGTCCAATGAAAATCTTTTGTGACAATACTCGTGCAATTGCCTTGGCAAAGGAGTCCAGATTTCACAAAAGAACCAAACACATCAAGAGACGCTTCAATTCCATCCGCGATCAAGTCAAGGAGGGAGACATATTTGCAACATACATACGGACCTGAATGTTGCAGACCCGTTGACTAAGCCTCTCTCACGAGCAAAACATGATCAACACCAAGACTCCATGGGTGTTAGAATCATTACTGTGTAATCTAGATTATTGACTCTAGTGCAAGTGGGAGACTGAAGGAAATACGCCCTAGAAGCAATAATAAAGTTGTTATTTATATTTCCTTATATCATGATAAATGTTTATTATTCATGCAAGAATTGTATTAACCGGAAACTTAGTACATGTGTGAATACATAGACAAACAGAGAGTCACTAGTATGCCTCTACTTGACTAGCTCGTTAATCAAAGATGGTTAAGTTTCCTAGCCATAGACATGAGTTGTCAATTGATGAATGGGGTCACATCATTAGAGAATAATGTGATTGACTTGACCCATTCTGTTAGCTTAGCACTTGATCTTTAGTATGTTGTTATTGCTTTCTTCATGACTTATACATGTTCCTATGACTATGAGATTATGCAACTCCCGAATACCGGAGGAACACTTTGTGTGATACCAAACGTCACAACGTAACTGGGTGATTATAAAGATGCTCTACATGTGTCTCCGATGGTGTTTGTTGAGTTGGCATAGATCGAGATTAGGATTTGTCACTCCGATTGTCTTAGAGGTATCTCTGGGCCCTCTCGGTAATGCACATCACTATAAGCCTTGCAAGCAATGTGACTAATGAGTTAATCACAGGATGATGCATTACGGAACGAGTAAAGAGACTTGCCGGTAACGAGATTGAACTAGGTATTGAGATACCGACGATCGAATATCAGGCAAGTAACATACCGATGACAAAGGGAACAACGTACGTTGTTATGCGGTTTGACCGATAAAGATCTTCGTAGAATATGTGGGAACCAATATGAGCATCTAGGTTCCACTATTGGTTATTGACCGGAGACGTGTCTCGTTCATGCCTACATAGTTCTCGAACCCGTAGGGTCCGCACGCTTAACGTTCGATGACGATAGGTATTATGAGTTTATGTGTTTTGATGTACCGAAGGTAGTTCGGAGTCCCGGATGTGATCGCGGACATGACGAGGAGTCTCGAAATGGTCGAGACATAAAGATTGATATATTGGACAGCTATATTCGGACACCGGAAGTGTTCCGGGTGATTTTGGATAAAACCGGAGTGCCGGAGGGTTACCGGAACCCCCCGGGGAACTAGTGGGCCTAGATGGGCCTTGGTGGAGAGAGAAAGAGAGGGGCGGCTAGGGCAGGCCGCGCGCCCCCTCCCCCTTGAGTCTGAATTGGACTAGGGGGGTGGCGCCCCCCCTTTCCTTCCCTTCTCCTACTCCTTCCTGCCCCTTCCTAGTAGGACTAGGAAAGGAGGAATCCTACTCCTACTAGGAGGAGGATTCCTCCCCTCCTTGCCGCGCCCTAGGGCTGGCCGGCCTCCCCCCTTGCTCCTTTATATACAGGGGCAGGCGGCACCCTAGAACACACAAGTTGACATTGTTTAGCCGAGTGCGGTGCCCCCTCCACAGATTTCCACCTCGGTCATATCATTATAGTGCTTAGGCGAAGCCCTGCGCCAGTAACTTCATCAACACCGTCCCCACGCCGTCGTGCTGACGGAACTCTCCCTCGACCTCAGCTGGATCAAGAGTTCGAGGGACGTCACCGAGCTGATAGTGTGCAGATCGCGGAGGTGACATACTTTCGGTACTAAGATCGGTTGGATCGTGAAGACGTTCGACTACATCAACCGCGTCACTTGACGCTTCCGCTTACGGTCTACGAGGGTACGTGGACAACACTCTCCCGCTCGTTGCTATGCATCACATAGATCTTGCGTGTGCATAGGAATTTTTTTGAAATTACTGCGTTCCTCAACAGATCCCAGTGCCGCCGGCGCCGCGATCGGCTAGGGCGCACGCGGAGGAGGTGCGGTGCCGGCGGGTGCTGCTGATGCCGGAGCAGTGCCGTGACCCCGCCTACGCAACTGACTCATTGAACTGGGCGAGGTGGTTCACCTTCGAGCACGAGGAGGCGAGGCGACACAGCGTGCACGAGGTCGACCACAGCGTCCCGCCGCCGCAGCTCGTCGTTCGCGAGGAGGACTAGGCGTCGGAGGACGCCTACCAGGAGGCCCTTGCGGTAGTCTACCGGAAGAGCGAGGAGGACAAGCAGCATAGGGTGGAGGCGGTGGAGGAAGAGGAGGCTCGGTACGAGGCGGCCATGGCGCAGGCCATTGCCCTCTCTGCGGCTGGCGACTGCATGCTGTCGCCGGTGGCCCCGCCGTCCCCTCCCGGACGCCGCGTCAAAGCCGAGCCACAGCGGCAGCCGGAGCCCGAGCCGGAGCCGTCCCCCATTGAGCGCTACTCCTGGACGGGAGTAGTGTGCAAGTGGGTCTCTGATAACCCACAAGTATAGGGGATCGCAACAGTTTTTGAGGGTAGAGTATTTAACCCAAATTTGTTGATTCGACATAAGGGGAGCCAAAGAATATTCTCAAGTATTAGCAGCTGAGTTGTCAATTCAACCACACCTGGAAACTTAGTATCTGCAGCAAAGTGTTTAGTAGCACAGTAATATGATAGTGGTGGTAACAGCAGCAAAAGTAAAGACAACAAAAGTAATGTTTTTGGAATTTTGTAGTGATTGTAACAGTAGCAGCAGGAAAGTAAATAAGCGAGAACCAGTATATGGAAAACTCGTAGGCACCGGATTAGCAATGGATAATTATGCCGGATGCGGTTCATCATGTAACAGTCAGAACATAGGGTGACACAGAGCTAGCTCCAATTCATCAATGTAATGTAGGCATGTATTCCGTATATAGTCATACGTGCTTATGGAAAAGAACTTGCATGACATCTTTTGTCCTACCCTCCCGTGGCAGCGGGGTCCTATTGGAAACTAAGGGATATTAAGGCCTCGTTTTAATAGAGAACCGGAACAAAGCATTAGCACATAGTGAATACATGAACTCCTCAAACTATGGTCATCACCGGGAGTGGTCCCGATTATTGTCACTTTAGGGTTGCCGGATCATAACACATAGTAGGTGACTATAGACTTGCAAGATAGGATCAAGAACACACATATATTCATGAAAACATAATAGGTTCAGATCTGAAATCATGGCACTCGGGCCCTAGTGACAAGCATTAAGCATAGCAAAGTCATAGCAACATCAATCTCAGAACATAGTGGATACTAGGGATCAAACCCTAACAAAACTAACTCGATTACATGGTGAATCTCATCCAACCCATCACCGTCCAGCAAGCCTACGATGGAATTACTCACGCACGGCGGTGAGCATCATGAAATTGGTGATGGAGGATGGTTGATGATGACGACGGCGACGAATCCCCCTCTCCGGAGCCCCGAACGGACTCCAGATCAGCCCTCCCGAGAGGTTTTAGGGCTTGGCGGCAACTCCGTATCGTAAAACACGATGATTTCTTCTCTCTGATTTTTTTCTCTCTGAAAGTGAATATATAGAGTTGGAGTTGGCGGCGGAGGGTTTCCAGGGGGCCCATGAGGTAGGGGGGCGCACCCAGGAGGGGGGGCGCGCCCCCCACCCTCGTGGACAGGGTGTGGGCCCCCTGGTCTTCATCTTTGGTGAGGATTTTTTTTCTAAGGTGTTCTGTGGAGTTTCAGGTCATTCCGAGAATATTTGTTTTCTGCACATAAAACAACACCACGGTAATTCTGCTGAAAACAGCGTCAGTCCGGGTTAGTTCCATTCAAATCATACAAGTTAGAGTCCAAAACAAGGGCAAAAGTGTTTGGAAAAGTAGATACGACGGAGACGTATCAACTCCCCCAAGCTTAAACCCTTGCTTATCCTCAAGCAATTCAGTTGACAAACTAAAAGAAAGAAAGAAAGAAAGAAAGAAAAACTTTTACAAACTCTGTTTGCTCTTGTTGTTGTAACTATGTCAAGCTAGCATTCAAGTTTTCAGCATAGATCATAACTAACCACATTTGCAATAATTCTCAGGTCTCACAATTACTCATATCAATAGCATAATCAACTAGCAAGCCATAATAATAAATCTCGGATGACAACACTTTCTCAAAACAATCATAATATGATATAACAAGATGGTATCTCGCTAGCCCTTTCTGAGACCGCAAAACATAAATGCAGAGCACCTTTAAAGATCAAGGACTGACTAGACATTGTAATTCATGGTAAAAGAGATCCAATCATAGTCATACCCAATATAAATTAACAATGATGAATGCAAAGGACGGATGTGCTCTCCAGCTAGTGCTTTTTAATAAGAGGGTGATGACTCAACATAAATGTAAATGGATAGGCCCTTCGTAGAGGGAAGCAGGGATTTGTAGAGGTGCCAGAGCTCGGTTTTGAAATAGAGATAAATTATATTTTGAGTGGTATAATTTCATTGTCAACGTAGCAACTAAGAGATGGCGATATCTTCCATGCTAAACACATTATAGGTGGTTCCCAAACAGAATGGTAAAGTTTATACTCCCCCTCCACCAACAAGCATCAATCCATGACTTGCTCGAAACAACGAGTGTCTCCAACATACATCAGGTCCCAGGGAGAGTTTTGTTTGTAATTAATTTTGATTTAGTTTGCATAAAGCATGGGACTGGGCATCCCGGTGACCAGCCATTTTCTCGTGAGTGAGGAGCGGAGTCCACTCCTCTTGAGAATAACCCTCCTAACATGGAAGATAAGGACAACCTTGGTTGATACATGAGCTATTCGAGCATACAAAACAGAATGTTTATTTGAAGGTTTAGAGTTTGGCACATACAAATTTACTTGGAATGGCAGGTAGATACCGCATATAGGAAGGTATAGTGGACTCATCTGGAATAACTTTGGGGTTTAAAGGATTGGATGCACAAGCAGTATTCCCGCTTAGTACAGGTGAAGGCTAGCAAAAGACTGGGAAGCGACCAACTAGAGAGCGACAACAACCATGTACATGCATTAAAATTAATAAACATTGGATGCAAGCATGAGTAGGATATAATCCACCATGAACATAAATATCATGAAGGCTATGTTGATTTGTTTCAACTACATGTGTGAACATGTGCCAAGTCAAGTCACTTAAATCATTCAAAGGAGGATACCACCCTATCATACCACATCATAATCATCTCAATAGCATGTTGGCATACAAGGTAAATCATCATAACTCATAGCTAATCAAGCATGGCACAAGCAACTATGATCTCTAATTGTCATTGCAAACATGTTTATTCATAATAAGCTGAATTAGGAATGACGGGCTCATCATATTTACAAAAACAAAAGAGGTCGAGTTCATACCAGCTTTTCTCATCTCAGTCAGTCCATCATATATGTCATCATAATTGCCTTTCACTTGCACGACCGAATGGTGTGAATAATAATAAGAGTGCACGTGCATTGGACTAAGCTGGAATCTGCGAGCATTCAATAAACAGGAGAAGACAAGGCAGTATGGGCTCTGGGTTAAATCAACAACAATGCATATAAGAGCCACTACAACAATTTAATTATGGTCTTCTCCTACTGACCCCCAAAGAAAAGGAAAGAAAATAAAAACTATTTACACGGGAAAGCTCCCAACAAGCAAAAGAAGAACGGGAAATATTTTTGGGTTTTCTTTTTAATTACTACTACTACAGCAAAAAAGTAAACTACTACTAATTTTTTTGGTTTTTCTTAAGGTTTAACAAACACACAAGAAGAAAGCAGGAAAAAGAAAATAAACTAGCATGGATATTACAGTGAAAAAGTATGAGCACCGACATCTAGCAATGAGTGTGTGTGAACATAAATGTAATGTCAGTGAGAAATATGTACTCCCCCAAGCTTAGGCTTTTGGCCTAAGTTGGTCTATTGCCAGGGATAGCCTGGCGGATACCCGTAGGTATAGCTGGGATCGTACTGCGACGAAGAATAGTTGGGATCATACTGTGATGAAGAAGAGGACTCTGACTGCCACTGGCTGACAGTCGTCTCTGGATCCCAAAAATAATCAGATTGTCGTGGAGGCTCATCTTGTGGTTCCGCTTCCGGGGCTGGTGCAGGGTTCTTGTAAGCTTGGACGGCAGCCCACGTAACGAGATAAGGTCCTACAAAATTAAACAAAGAAGGAGCAGGCAACGTAATAGTTTCAGGATAATGTTTATCAAAGTATAACTTGTATTTGAGCTCTCCATTCCTGTCCTTAACAAGGAAATCATGGGCAATCATGCTCTTATAATCTAGGTAAGCACTAGGCAGCAATTTTTCTTCTTTCTCATAATGCCTAATAGCTATGTTAAAGTGTGCAGCGAGGCGTGAAGCATAAATGCCTCCAAAGATGGGACCCTTAGTACGGTTAAGACTTAACCGCCTTGCAATAATTCCGCCCATACTAACAGTGTTGTCGCGGTATAAACCATGGAACAGAATAATAATATCAGGAACACTGAAGTTCCCACAGTTCCCACGACCAATCAGGCATCGACTAGCAAATAAAGCAAAATAGCGTAACACAGGAAAATGTATGCTAGTGATCCTCGTATCTGAAATTTTCCTGGTTTCTCCCACAGAGATAAGTTTAATAAATGGTTCCAACTCCTTACAGGGTGGTTCCTCTAAGGTGCCCTCAGGGGGTATGTTGCAGATCTTGCAAAATTCATATAATGGTATTTTCTTAACAACGTCATATAAATGGAACTCTACTTGAGGAGGTGATTCCTTAGGGAAAAAGTAGAAGTTTTGCACAAAAGTATTTGTGAGTAAGAGATACTGTGGACGTTGGTCGCGGACGAAGTTGGTGAGGCCAGCATTGTCAATCAATGAATAGAAATCTTCATAAATCCCGGCCTCTCTCAAGAAATTATCAGAAGGCCATTCACACGGCCGGACTTCCGCGGTACGAGGCAAATTATATTTGGGCCTCTGAGCTTCTTCATCTTGTTTATCCTTCGAGCTTTGGCTCGATGAACCCCTCAAAAGTCTCCTCATTATTTCTGAAATAATCTGAAATTTTTAGTAACTTCAAACAAAAGTGAACCAACTTCAATAAAACTGATAGCAACTACTCCTACAAGTGCCTAGAGCCTATATCAAGCATTAGAACTACTTGGAACCATATAAATTTGACATGCAAGCTCAAGAACATGGTCACCTATGCAGCACAAATTTGCAAAGAATAAAGCACTAGAACAAAAACTAATTGGACCAATGGAGGAGTCACATACCAAGGAACAATCTCTCCAAGCAGTTTTGCGAGAGGTGCTTTGAGCAAGGAGATCGAAAATCACAGCAAAAGTGGCTGGAACTCGTGCTTGAGTTGGTTTTTCGGGTTTGTGTGAGACAGAGGAAGAAGATGGGTGCTGGGATAAGTGGAGGAGGGCCACTGTGGGCCCACGAGGCAGGGGGCGCGCCCTAGGAGGGGGGGTGCTCCCACCACCCTCGTGGCCAGGTGGCAGCTCCTCCCGTGGTAATTTTTGCACAATAAATCCTCAAATATTCCCGAAAAAATCATATTAAATTGGCATGGCATTCTGAGGACTTTTATTTTCGGGATATTTTATATTGCACGGATAAGCCAGGAAATAGACAGAAAAAAATACTATTTTTACTTTATTTCTACTAAATTACAAAAAGTATAAAGAGGGTACAGAAGTTTGTGCTTCTAGTTTCATCCATCTCATGCTCATCAAAAAGAATCCACTAACAAGGTTGATCAAGTCTTGTTAACAAACTCATTCCGATAATCATGAAACCGGAGAAATTTCTAATAACACTAAGTTACCTCAACGGGGATATGCACATCCCCTATAATAAGTATATCATATTTCTTTTTGACAGTAGGAAGAGGAAATTCAAAACCTCCAAATTTGATCGATGGAATTTTTCCAATAGAGTTGATACTATGAACTTGAGGTTGTTTCCTCGGAAAGTGTACCATATGCTCATTACCATTAACATGAAAAGTGACATTGCCTTTGTTGCAATCAATAACAGCCCCTGCAGTATTAATAAAAGGTCTTCCAAGAATAATAGACATACTATCATCCTCGGGAATATCAAGAATAACAAAGTCCGTTAAAATAATAACGTTCGCAACCACAACAGGCACGTCCTCGCAAATACCGACAGGTATAGCAGTTGATTTATCACCATTTGCAAAGATATTTCAGTAGGTGTCAACTTACTCAAGTCAAGTCTACGATATAAAGAGAGAGGCATAACACTAACACCGGCTCCAAGATCACATAAAGCAGTTTTAATATAATTTCTTTTAATGGAGCATGGTATAGTAGGTACTCCGGGATCTCCAAGTTTCTTCGGTATTCCACCCTTAAAAGTATAATTAGCAAGCATGGTGGAAATTTCAGCTTCCGGTATCTTTCTTTCATTAGTAATCATATCCTTCATATATTTAGCATAAGGATTTGTTTTGAGCACATCAGTTAATCGCATACGTAAAAAGATAGGCCTAATCATTTCAGCAAAGCGCTCAAAATCCTCATCATCCTTTTTCTTGGATGGTTTAGGAGGGAAAGGCATGGGTTTCTCAACCCATGGTTCTCTTTCTTTACCATGTTTCCTAGCAACAAAGTCTCTTTTATCATAACGTTGATTCTTTGATTGTGGGTTATCAAGATCAATAGCGGGTTTAATTTCTACATCATTATCATTACTAGGTTGAGCATCATCATGAACATCATCATTAACATTTTCATTAGGTTCATGTTCATTACCAGATTGTGTTTCAGCATCAGACATAGAGATATCATTTCGATTATCAGGTGGTTCAGCAATAGGTTCACTAGAAGTTTGCACAGTTCTATCATTTTTCTTTTTCTTCTTTTTTAGAAGAGCTAGGAACATCAATATTATTTCTTTGAGAATCTTGCTCGATTCTCTTAGGGTGGCCTTCAGGATACAAAGGTTCTTGAGTCATTCTACCAGTTCTAGTAGCCACTCTAACAGCATAATCATTTTTCTTACTATTCATTTCATCAAGCACTTCTTTTTGAGCCTTAAGTACTTGTTCTACTTGAGTGGTAACCATAGAAGCATGTTTGCTAACAAGTTTAAGTTCACCTCTAATATTGGCCATATAATCACCCAAGCGTCTAATCATATAAGCATTTTCTTTTAATTGTCTACCAAAGTAAGCACCGAAGTCGTCTTGCTTAAACATAAAGTTATCAAACTCATCAAAGCACTGACTAGCAATTTTAGTAGGAGGGACTTCAGCTTTATCATATCTATAGAGAGAATTTACCTTTACTACCTGTGTCGGGATATCGGGATCAGGAGGTTCTTCAATAAATAAGGGATTCAAATCATATACTTCTTCAACAGGCCGTAGATTAAGACCATGTATTTCTTCAATATGAGGTAAATTCTTAACATCTTCAGTTTTAATACCTTTTTCTTTCATAGATTTCTTTGCCTCTTGCATATCTTCGGGACTGAGAAATAAAACACCTCTCTTCTTCGGAGTTGGTTTAGGAATAGGATCATTAATTGGAGCAGGAGCTGGCTCAGGGGCTGGCTCAGAAGGTGCCCAATTATTTTCATTTGTCAACATATTATTCAATAGAATTTCAGCTTCATCCGGTGTTCTTTCCCTGAAAAGAGAACCAGCACAACTATCCAGGTAATCTCTGGAAGCATCGGTTAGTCCATTATAAAAGATATCAAGTATTTTAGGTTTCTTAAGAGGGTGATCAGGCAAAGCATTAAGTAGCTTGAGAAGCCTCCCCCAAGCTTGCATGCCTGCAGGTCGACTCTAGAGGATCCCCGGGTACCGAGCTCGAATTCGCCCTATAGTGAGTCGTATTACAATTCACTGGCCGTCGTTTTACAACGTCGTGACTGGGAAAACCCTGGCGTTACCCAACTTAATCAGGATCAAGAGAATTAAACCATGTCTTAGCATCACCCTTTAATGAGAACGGAAATATTTTGAGTATATAGAAGTAACGCGATTCTCATCATTAGTGAACAGGGCAGCTATATCATTTAACTTAGTAAGATGTGCCACAACAGTTTCAGATTCATAGCCATAAAAAGGATCAGATTCAACCAAAGTAATTATATCTGGATCAACAGAGAATTCATAATCCTTATCTGGAACACATGTAGGTGAAGTTACAAAAGCAGGATTGGGTTTCATTTTATCTCTAAGTGATTCTTTGCTCCATTTAATCAATAACCTCTTAAGCTCATATCTATCTTTGCAGGCTAAAATAGCTAAAGTAGAGTCTTTATCAAAAAGGTAACCTTCAGGAATAACAGGCATATTTTCATCATCACTATCATCATCGTATTCAGATTCATCAATTTCTCTTTCTCTAGCCCTAGCAATTTGTTCTTCAAGAAATTCACTAAGGGGCACGGTAGTATCAGGCATAGAAGCAGTTTCATCATAAGTATCTTGCATAGCAGAAGTGGCATCATCAATAACATGCGACATATCGGAACGAATAGCAGAAGCAGGTTTAGGTGTCACTAGCTTACTCATCACAGAAGGTGAATCAAGTGCCGAGCTAGATGGCAGTTCCTTACCTCCCCTCGTAGTTGAGGGATAAATTGTTTTCTTAGCGTCTTTCAAGTTCTTCATAGTGTCCAGCAGATATAAATCCCAAGTGACTCAAATAATAGAGCTATGCTCCCCAGCAACGGCGCCAGAAAAAGGTCTTGATAACCCACAAGTATAGGGGATCGCAACAGTTTTCGAGGGTAGAGTATTTAACCCAAATTTGTTGATTCGACACAAGGGGAGCCAAAGAATATTCTCAAGTATTAGCAGCTGAGTTGTCAATTCAACCACACCTGGAAACTTAGTATCTGCAGCAAAGTGTTTAGTAGCACAGTAATATGATAGTGGTGGTAACAGCAGCAAAAGTAAAGACAGCAAAAGTAATGTTTTTGGTATTTTGTAGTGATTGTAACAGTAGCAGCAGGAAAGTAAATAAGCGAGAACCAGTATATGGAAAACTCGTAGGCACCGGATTAGCGATGGATAATTATGCCGGATGCGGTTCATCATGTAACAGTCATAACATAGGGTGACACAGAGCTAGCTCCAATTCATCAATGTAATGTAGGCATGTATTCCGTATATAGTCATACGTGCTTATGGAAAAGAACTTGCATGACATCTTTTGTCCTACCCTCCCGTGGCAGCGGGGTCCTATTGGAAACTAAGGGATATTAAGGCCTCCTTTTAATAGAGAACCGAAACAAAGCATTAGCACATAGTGAATACATGAACTCCTCAAACTATGGTCATCACCGGGAGTGGTCCCGATTATTGTCACTTCGGGGTTGCCGGATCATAACACATAGTAGGTGACTATAGACTTGCAAGATAGGATCAAGAACACACATATATTCATGAAAACATAATAGGTTCAGATCTGAAATCATGGCACTCGGGCCCTAGTGACAAGCATTAAGCATAGCAAAGTCATAGCAACATCAATCTCAGAACATAGTGGATACTAGGGATCAAACCCTAACAAAACTAACTCAATTACATGATAAATCTCATCCAACCCATCACCGTCCAGCAAGCCTACGATGGAATTACTCACGCACGGCGGTGAGCATCATGAAATTGGTGATGGAGGATGGTTGATGATGACGACGGCGACGAATCCCCCTCTCCGGAGCCCCGAATGGACTCCAGATCAGCCCTCCCGAGAGGTTTTAGGGCTTGGCGGCAACTCCGTATCGTAAAACGCGATGATTTCTTCTCTCTGATTTTTTTTCTCTCTGAAAGTGAATATATAGAGTTGGAGTTGGCGTCGGAGGGTTTCCAGGGGGCCCATGAGGTAGGGGGGCACGCCCCCCACCCTCGTGGACAGGGTGTGGGCCCCCTGGTCTTCATCTTTGGCGAGGATTTTTTTCTAAGGTGTTCCATGGAGTTTTAGGTCATTCCGAGAATATTTGTTTTCTGCACATAAAACAACACCATGGTAATTCTACTAAAAACAGCGTCAGTCCGGGTTAGTTCCATTCAAATCATACAAGTTAGAGTCCAAAACAAGGGCAAAAGTGTTTGGGAAAGTAGATACGACGGAGACGTATCAGTCTCCGTGCCACCGGTTTGGATGGAAGCGACGCCGACGCAGGAGGCGGCGTACCTCGAGATGTGGCGCCAGCGACGGCTGGCCGAGGAGCGCTGTCGGTGTCAAAACCGGTGGATCTCGGGTAGGGGGTCCCGAACTGTGCGTCTAGGCGGATGGTAACAGGAGACAAGGGACACGATGTTTTTACCCAGGTTCGGGCCCTCTCGATGGAGGTAAAACCCTACTCCTGCTTGATTAATATTGATGATATGGGTAGTACAAGAGTTGATCTACCACGAGATCAGAGAGGCTAAACCCTAGAAGCTACTCTATGGTATGATTATTGTTGTTATGGTCCTACGGACTAAACCCTCCGGTTTATATAGACACCGGAGGGGGCTAGGGTTACACAGAGTCGGTTACAAGGAAGGAGATCTACATATCCGTATTGCCAAGCTTGCCTTCCACGCCAAGGAGAGTCCCATCCGGACACGGGACGAAGTCTTCAATCTTGTATCTTCATAGTCCAACAGTCCGGCCAAAAGGTTATAGTCCGGCTGTCCGGATACCCCCTAATCCGGGACTCCCTCAGTAGCCCCTGAACCAGGCTTCAATGACGATGAGTACGGCACGCAGATTGTCTTCGACATTGCAAGGCGGGTTCTTCTCCAAATTCCGAGTACCTGTTAAATAGTGTCCGGCTTCTTGTAGATGCTGCGCTCCTTGGCTTCCACGCCCAATAGTATCCACCTTCCACGTGTTAAGCGAATGTGAGGAGCCAGGGTGTTTTTACATTTACCCCCCAAATGAGCTGTCTATTAAAGAGATGAGGATTCAGATCCAAACCACACCATCCTCCCCTAGCGAGCATTCATCGGAGCGCGCCTGAGAAAATCCATTCCAACATGGCCGGTCAGCGCAGCTCCTCCTGTCGTTCCCCCAACCCCAAGCCCAGAGATTGGGAGAGGTGTTCCGTCCCGCACAGCCAATTAGTGAAGCTTCAGACCCAAGGATTTCTCCCCCCAGCGTATATGGTCCCGGTTCGAGCCGGGCTCGCCACCTATAATGGCGGGGAGCAAGCGGAGAGCCTTCCCAACCCCTCTAAGGGAGAGCGGGTATGTCTTGTCCCTCATTTGTTACGGGGGCTCGGATTTCCAATCCATCCGTTGCTCCAAGGGCTCCTAGAGTTCTACGGCCTCCAGTTGCATAACCATACACCTGCCTCCATACTTCATATCGCTGGCTACGTAGCCCTTTGTGAGCTGTTCTTGCGCTGCGAAGCTCATTTCGCACTGTGGAAGAAGTTGTTCTGCCTTGTGCCCCATTCACAGAGGGGGTCAATATATCAGGTGGGTGGAGCCGAAGTATGGCGCATCGCCGGGGCCAGATACCTGTCCGGAACCCCGAAGAAGGCGTCCGAGGACTGGCCTTCAGAGTGGTTTTACATGGAAGACGTCCCTCTTTCGGATCCTATTCGGATCGACCTTCCCGAGTTTGATAATGCTCCTTTGAAGAAGCGCCTGAGCTGGCGGCCACGGAGCCCCCAGGAGGAAGATGACAGAGACATTCTTTACCTGATGAGCCGGATAAAGGTATTGGATCAATCAGGACTGACCATGACCGAAGTCATGGCAATATGCATTATGCGGGGGGTGCAGCCGCTTCAATATCGAGGCCACCCCATGTGGGATTTCAACAGGGAGGATGACGCCACCCGCTGTGGCCGCAAGGGGCCGGACTCGACCGCTGCTCTAGCAAAAATCTTGTCCGATTTGTACAAGGGGGAGGAAGAGGAATTCCTCCGCATCAAGCCCTCGAATGGGTTTTCCATGTACAATCCTCTGAGCTGGGTAGGCCGCCATTTTTTTGTGCCCAACCATTCCATATTCCCATAGTTAAATGTTTCATCTTGCAAATTCATCACAGGAACTGCGTAAGGCTGTAAGGGAGATCAACAGCCCACCTCCACAACCAGAGGATCCTGAGCGGTCCCTCGACCCGGCCTTCAAAGAGGATCCGGACATATCCGTGGAGCTGATTGACAGGGTATTTTACCAGTTAAGCAGTGACGGTGCCTTGGTAGCCATTATGGCCGACTACCCTGCGCTGCTCCCAGCTTCGCAGGTGACTGAGATCATAGTCCCAACATTTTTGAAAAGGATTCGCCTCACTTTACTTACCGTATACCAACGGTGTTTTATAGGGAAGGCCCTTGGGACGCCATGCCGAGCCCGCGGCGACTAGCCAACAAGGGGCTCTGAGGCCGAGCAGGCTAAAAAGGAACACGGTCCGGACTGAGACGCCAGCGCAGAGGTATGATGTGCCACCTCACTCCATGGTATCGTCTTTAAAGACATAATAACGCCCATGCTTTCTAGGAAGAAGAACGCTCGCCGGACTATATCCGGAGAGGTCACCAATCACGCCTCAACCAGTCGGGCTCTAGGGCCGGACACGGAAGCGGAAGCGAACACGAGGCGCACGCCGGAGGCTCCTCCGACAGAGGATGCGGATAAAATATCTGCCACAAATTCTGAGGTGGAGAGCGCCATGAACCACAGGCGTCGCCAGCCATTCTCCGTGACGCTTGTTTCTCCCTAGAGGTATTTGATGCCTTCAACTCAGGAGACGCGTACCTCCGTGCTGCTCAGAATGGCCTAGCCAGAGCCACGAACCAGTATGTAAAGGGTATACGGGTGAGAAAATTTGATGATTATATATAGCAGTAGCCCCTGAGACTTGAAATAGTTAGAATAACTGATTTAAGGATCATTTGTTATGCAGGTTCTTACAGAAAAGAATACCCAATTGTCTCATGAGCTTGAAGAGTGCAAAGCCCAACTTCAGGCCGCACTGGCCGCAGAAGAGGAGTCCAAGAAGACCCCCTTTGGTAATACCAATTTCAAATGATAGATACCGTATAGAGTGCGGCGTATGTGCCAATCTGACAACAAATTTTGCAGATGACGCTAGAGGAAATCCAGATGAGCAACATCTCCTACGCCGGCTAAAGGCTGGCGAGAGCGTGCTTACGGGAGTTAGGCAGGAGAAAAATAATCTCCAGGATGCCAACACCCAGCTGAGCGTGGAACTAAAGGATGTTTGTGCCCAACTGTCGGACTCCGTGAAGGAGAATCAGCGACTGCGACGCGGCATTTTCAGTAAGTACTTGAACAAACTTTTAAGAAGAGTTCGGCAAAGAAGCCGACTAACAGAGTTATGTCTGTAGGTATGCTAACGGGTCGTCCCGCGGATGAAATGCCCGGATATGTGGGTGATCTTCTACCCGAGCTCTCACAACTGCACGAACGAGCTCGACAGGTGATGCAAGGCATTGCCCAGGCCTTATGGCCATCCGTCTCCCTACCCGAAGGCCTTGGAGAGCTTGCGGAGAAGCTTAAGGGAGCGCGGCGGCACTTCCGATTATGGAAGATATCGGCCTGCCGTCAAGGTGCCAGGGAAGCCTAGGCCATGGTGAAGACGCGGTATACCAAGGCTGACCCAAACCACATGGCCGAGGTCGGACCTGTGGGGCCTGATGGGAAAGAGATCCCCGTTAGCTTAGTGTATGGGCAAGTAGAATTGGCCGCAAAGTATTCCCAACAGGATTGTAGGCTAGACAGCCTGTTAGATGGTATAGAAGAGGAATTTAGTCAGTCAAATTGACTATGTAATTAAAGTGACATGTATAATGCCTTCTAGTTGGATTGTAGATCATTTGTCATGGCGGACCTTTTCGCTTCAACCTCGGGACCCGATAGTCCGGAGTGTATCCAAATACCCTCTCGGTTATGTAAGAACCGGGGCATGCTTGGAGACCAGGCGTAGGGGTCATTAGTGCTTGAACAGACAAGTGCCCAACTAGTTATGTTATATTACATGGTTAGTAAGAAACATCTTCCAGGGAGAATAGTTCCGTTAGGGGTTCCTTTCCCTGGGTATGCATGCCCTAAAGTGCATGTCCGTACTGCGGAAAGAGTCAAAAAACATCTGGGGGCACATATGGAAAATAAATAAGTAAAAAATCATCTTTTGTTCACCGACCGAATATTCCCTTAAGAATGCTAGCTTTCGGCTTCACCCAGTCTGAGGTACACATCCGGCTGACCCGGCAGTAACAATCGCAGAGGTGCTCCCCTTATGCCCTAGCCGAATTAACGGGAACATAGGGCATAAATACAAGAGCCAGGCAACCCAGCTTGGCCAAAACTTAAGTCATATCGATGCATATAATGGCGAAGAAAAGGTACATGCGGAAGGATGACACATGTGCTGGGCATGAACCCCGGATAAATAAGTAAGCTTCTGTGAAAGAAGCCCCCAGGTATAATGAGCGCGGCTAGCGCGTCAATGGTGTGCAGGCAAGGCACAAGTTAGCCTTTGAAGGCGTCGGGAAAAATAACAGAAGAAGGAGAGAAATAAAGGACAGATAATGTATATGCAAAAAATGGACACAGGAAGGAGACGAACACAGAGTCCGGTGCTAGGCGTAGAATCTTCAGAGCCTGGCTGAGTTCCATGGGTTTGGCTCAAGCCGATTATCCAATGCATCCCGCAGACGGTACGCTCCACCGATCAGAACTTGGTCAATGATGAAGGGACCCTCCCATTTGGGCTCGAGCTTGGTCTTTTTCTTCTCCGGCAAGTGTAGAACTAGTTCGCCAACGTTATAAGTTTTGGCCCGTACTTCTCTGCTTTGGTATCTTCGAGCCTGTTGCTGATAGAATGTGGAACGGGCTTTTGCCACGTCACGCTCCTCCTCTAGGGTGTCCAGATTGTCCTGCCGATCGAGCTCGGCTTCTCTTTCTTCGTACATGCGCACTCGAGGTGAGTCATGAATTATGTCGTAGGGCAGAACCGCCTCTGCGCCGTACACCATAAAAAAGGGTGTGTATCCGGTAGTACAATTCGGCGTGGTCCGCAGCCCCTAGAGTATGGAGTCGAGCTCCTCTACCCAGTGCGTGTTAGATTCCTTTAGGGACCGCACTAATCTGGGTTTGATGCCGCTCATGATAAGACCGTTTGCTCGCTCGACTTGACCGTTAGTTTGTGGGTGATAGACGGAAGCATAATCGAGCTTAATGCCCATGTTTTTGCACCGGAGTTTTACCTCGTCGGCAGTGAAGTTCGTGCCGTTATCAGTGATGATGCTGTGGGGGACGCCATAACGGTGTACAACCCCGGATATGAAGTCTATCACCGGTCCGGATTCGGCCGTTTTACCAGGTTTGGCTTCTATCCAATTGGTGAATTTATCCACCATGACCAGCAAGTATTTTTTCTTGTTGGTTCCCCTTTTAAGGGGTCCAACCATGTCAAGCCCCCAGACCGCAAAGGGCCAGGTAATGGGGATTGTGTGGAGGGCGATGTGTGGCATATGGCTTTGGTTTGCAAAGAGCTGACAATCAACGTAGCGTTGGACCAAGTCCTGTGCATATGCCCGGGCCGATGGCCAGTAAAAACCTGTACGGAAGGCCTTGCTTACAAGGGCCCGGGTTGCGGCGTGGTGGCCGCCGAGTCCGGCATGAATTTCTGCCAGAAGCTTCCGCCCTTCCTCTTCGGAGATGCACCTTTGAAGGACTCCGGTGGTGCTTTTCTTATAAAGCTCTCCCTCATGGACCCTATAGGCTTTAGATCGCCGCACTATGCAGCGTGCCTCATTTTGGTCCTCGAGGAGTTTCTTCCTAGTTAGGTAGGCCAGGAATGGTTCTATCCACGGGGCGATGATGGCCATTATTACATGGGTTGAAGGTGTTATGTCGGTGGCAGAGCCTCCGATTATGTCCAAGTGTTCGGTATCGGGCGTTGTGGCCGGGTCCGGACTATTGTTACCGGTGTCTCCTTCCCATACCACGGATGGCTTAAACAGCCTCTCCAAAAAGATGTTAGGGGGGACCGCATCGCGTTTTGCGCCGATGCGTGCGAGGACGTCTGCCGCCTGATTGTTTTCCCGAGCCACATGGTGAAATTCGAGCCCCTCGAACCGAGCTAACATTTTAAGGACGGCGTTGCGATAAGCCGCCATTTTCAGATCCTTGGCATCAAAGTCTCCATTTATTTGGGATATTGCAAGGTTCGAATCCCCCCGCACCTCCAGGTGTTGAATGCCCATGGATACTGCCATCCGAAGACCATGTAAAAGGGCCTCGTATTCGGCTGCGTTGTTGGAGTCTGTATGCATTATCTGGAGTGCGTGTTGAACTGTATCTCCGGTTGGGGACGTCAGAACGACACCGGCCCCCAGACCAGCCAGCATTTTGGAGCCGTCGAAGTGCATGATCCAATTGGAGTATGCGCCGTACTCTTTAGGGAGTTCGGCTTCCGTCCATTCGGCGACGAAGTCGGCCAATACTTGCGACTTAATGGCTCGCCGCGGCTTGTACGTTATGTTGAACGGCAGGAGCTCAATGGCCCATTTGGCAATCCGGCCCGTGGCGTCGCGGTTGTTTATAATATCATTGAGTGGAACTTCCGAGGCTACTGTTATTGAACACTCTTGAAAGTAGTGTCGCAGCTTCCGGGATGCCATGAATACCGCGTATGCTATCTTTTGATAATGCGAGTACCGTGACTTGCATGGAGTAAGGACAGTAGATACATAATAGACTGGCTTTTGAAGGGGGAATTTATGTCCGCCCATTTCTCGTTCGACGACGAGCACTGCGCTTACAACTTGATGAGTTGCCGCAATGTATAACAGCATTGGTTCGCCAATGTTTGGCGCAGCCAGGATTGGGTTGGTTGCCAGTATGACATTTCTTCCAATCCGGCTGTGGCGGCATCCGTCCACTCAAAGTGTTCGGTGTGCCGTAGGAGGCGATAAAGGGGTAATGCCTTTTCTCCCAGGCGGGAGATAAAGCGGCTTAGAGCCGCCACACATCTGGTTAATTTCTGGATTTGTTTGAAGTCCGTTGGGATATCCAACTGTGACAGAGCTCGGATCTTGGCCGGATTTTCTTCAATTCCTCTGCTGGATACAATGAAGCCCAGGAGCTTTTCGGCTGGCACACCGAAAACGCATTTTTCCGGGTTGAGCTTGATGTCGTATGTTCGGAGGTTGTCGAATGTGAGCCTCAAGTTGTCTATTAAAGAGTCGACGTGTTTGGTATTGACGACCACATCATCTACGTATGCCTCCACTGTTTTGCCGATCTGGTTCGCCAGACATGTCTGAATCATGCGCTGATATGTTGCGCCGGCGTTTTTGAGCCCAAAAGGCATTGTGTTGAAGCAGAAGGGGCTGTATGGTGTGATGAATGCCGTTGCGGCTTGGTCGGGCTTCGCCATCTTAATTTGGTGGTAGCCGGAGTATGGGTCGAGGAAACACAATGAGTTGTGTCCTGCGGTAGCATCGATAATTTGATCAATGCGGGGGAGGGGGAAGGGATCCTTTGGGCAAGCCTTGTTGAGGTCCTTGAAATCGACGCACAGGCGCCAGGATTTGTCATTCTTTGGTACCATCACTAGGTTTGCTAGCCAGTCCGGGTGTTTTATTTATCTAATGAATCCGGCCTCCAACAACTTGGCTAGTTCCTCTCCCATAGCTTGTCTCATAGGTTCGGAGAAATGCCGAAGAGCCTGCTTGACAGGCTTGAATCCCTTTAGAATATTGAGGCTGTGCTCGGCCAGCCTGCGTGGGATTCCTCGCATATCTGAAGGATGCCAGGCAAAAATGTCCCAGTTCTCACGCAGGAACTCGTGTAGTGCGGCGTCTACGGCGGGGTTTAACTGTGCCCCGATGGAGGCTGTTTTTGTAGGGTCCGTTGGATGGACTTGGAATTTGACTATTTCATCCGCTGGTTTAAAGGAGGTGGACTTGGATCTCTTATCGAGTATCACATCGTCCCTGTCCACCGTGGAGCACAGCGCAGTCAGTTCCTCGGCCGCTAGGGCTTCGGATAATGCCTCGAGGGCTAGTGCGGCTGTCTTGTTTTCGGCGCGGAGTGCTGTGTCCGGATCACTAGCAAGAGTGATGATTCCGTTGGGCCCGGGCATTTTGAGCTTCATGTACCCGTAATGGGGTATGGCTTGGAAGATCTTGAACGCCTCCCGCCCTAAAAGGGTGTGGTATCCGCTATTGAACGGGGCCACTTGGAACGTAATCTCTTCGGACCTGTAATTCTCCGGCGTGCCGAACACCACATCTAGTGTGATTTTGCCTGTACAGCGCGCTTCCCGACTGGGGATTATTCCTCTGAAGGTTGTGCTGCTTCGCTCGATGCGGTTCCAGTCTATTTCCATTTTTTGAAGGGTTTCCTAATAGATGAGGCTTAATCCGCTGCTGCCGTCCATGAGCACCTTGGTGAGTCAAAAGTCATCTACAATTGGACTGAGGACCAATGCGGCTGGTGCTCGGGCTGTTCGGAATTTAGGTTCGTCACTGGAATTGAAAGTAATAGCCATGTCACTCCATGGATTTATTGTTGCCACGTGGTAGATTTCGGCGAGGCTGCGGAGTGTTCGCTTTCGCCTATTATTTGATGCGAAGGTCTCAAAGACTATTAATACCGTATTGTTATCCCTGGGATGGTGCTCTGTGGCTTCTGGGATGAGAAGATCCTCGCCGCTTTTGGCTACCTGCCGGAGTATCCAACATGCTCTAAGGCTATGTGTTGGTATGGTGCCCTTTGTACTATGAATTTTGCAGGGTCCGTTGAGCCATCCCTCCAGTACGGTTCCATGCCCTGTAGAGGGTTTTTTCTTTTTGGTAGTAAACCTGGGTGTCTTGTGATAATGCACCCTTTTATTTCGGACTGGGTTCGTATTTAGGGCCAGATTGTCCCAAAATTTTATTTCGGTTTTCCAGGCACTTTCCATCGCACAGTACTTTCATACTATGGACGCCAAGTCGGCAAAGCGTGTAATTTCACGGTGACTTATGGCGTTAAGGATTCCCTTGTCCGTGCAATTATTGCAGAAGAATGAGATTGCGTCTTCCTCGCGACAGTCCTTAACCTTGCTCAATACAAGGAGGAATCTAGCCCAATAATGGTGTACTGTTTCCTGGGGCTCTTGCCTGATGTGGGAAAGATCGCTTATGTTTGGGTGGGTGGGTGGAATTGAATCCGAAACCTCACCCGATCTGAGACCCAGGGGCCGAGGAGTTTCCAATCTTGGAAGTTCGGGTTCTGGGATGTTGCCCGATAAGTCTGGCCCGCTGCCTGACTCTAGGTTCAGGGCTTGGGTGGCGTCCTCCCGTAAACGGGTATCCGGCTCGGAGGGCTCAGGAATCCGGACATAGTTAGTCCTCAAGATAGATGAAAGGTCGCCGCATTGTTCCTCCACCACCGCAATGTGATGGGTGACCGGTGGAGAGTTAATCTCCCTTTGATCGGGTTTAAGCCCAATCCGATCATAGTCTGTAGCGACACCAAAGGCGGCGATGTGATCCAAGAGCTCGTTTAGGGAAGAGAGCTCCATTGGATCCATCTGCTCGGCAAGTTCCGAGTTGACGTGGAGGCTGTTTTCGATGACCCAAGAAGTCATCGTTGGCGCAGCAGCCGAACAGGTGGTCATGATGAAACCACCTAGCCGGAGAGTTTGGCCGAAAGCCAGAGCTCCCCCAGCGGTAGTGCCGTCTTTAAAGACGAGATGAGACATCCTTCCTTATTGTCGGATTTCGGGTTCCGGCAGACCCTTGAGGTTTGAACACTGGGGTGCGCGCGGAGATTTCGCCTCCTACCTACCTGCACCCCTCTGCCATGCTAGGATCTAAACTAAGGAAAGAACAACATAAGAGACACAGGGTTTATACTGGTTCGGACCACCGTTGTGGTGTAATACCCTACTCCAGTGTGTGTTGTGGTGGATTGCCTCTTGGGCTGATGATGATGAACAATACAAGGAAGAACAGCCTCGCGAGGGTCTGTTCTTGGCTGGGGGGATGAACTACTGAGAAGAGTTCAGTCCCCTTTTCCTCCCTATCTCTTCCTCTCTCTCTCTCACTTCCGACCTCTCAAACCAACCAACCCCTTGCTATGTGGGTGGCTGGTCCTATTTATAGAGGCCCTGGTCCTCTTCCCAAATATCGAGCGGGAAGGGAGCCAACAATGGCGGGCTAATTTGAAGGGGGACAGCAAGTATCAGCTATCCTGACAAAAGTAGTCTTCGCCTGCGCAAAGCTCTGGTGATGACGCCGTCTTGGGCTCCACGGTAACCTCCATCTCATAGTCCTCCTGGTCTTGGTCTCGTTGCACCGAAATGGCAACCTTTGCCTGATGCCTCGGTACTCCGCGGCTGCGCTTGCCCCCTTTGCACCAAAGAGGAAAGGAGGACGCTGCGCGGGCTATCACCCGCCTGGCGCCCTGACTCGTCATGGCTTGCGTCATGGGCACCTTGTGAGGTACCCGGCCTTGATCTCTCCGCCTCCTCGTGAGCCAGCCTGACGAGGCCGTGCCTGAGGAAGCTCCGCGTCGTCCGCCCCGCGAGGCTTGGCCCCTCACGAGGGTCTTGGGTTTGTGTTGGTGAAGACGGGCCGTGCTGGGCCCCCCTTTGAGCCACGCCGCAGGCCGCAGGCAGGCAAATCTGGGGACCCCCGTTCCCGGAACGCCGACAGTAGCCCCTGGGCCCAAGGCGCGCCCGGACTTGGCCGTGTAGGGAGGCGGAAGGGCAAGAGCGAAGCGCCATGGGCCCCAACAGCCTGCGGCCTTGGGCGCCGCGTGGCGGTTGATTGGACGTGGGCGGCACTGTTCCCCCACGTCCTCCTTATTTTGCGCCATGCTAGGCGGACCCGCAGTCGTACACAGCCGTTCCCCTTTTATTGCTCGAGCGCCCTTTGTCCTTCCTCCGCTCGAACTCCGGTTTCTGTTTTCAACTCAATCTCGAACCTCCCCCCCCTTCCCATCGCCATGGCTCCGACGAAGAAGGGAAGAGGGAGGGAACCCGTGTCTCCACCTTGCCCACCGCCACTGGCGGCTCCCGCCGAGGGCTTGGGCAAGGTCAGCTCGGCTCTGGCCACCATCTTCAATGAATGCGGGAGGACGACGGCCTGGCCCGCGTCCCACTTCTCCATCGACAGGACAGCCATCGAGGTCCCGTATTTTGTCAACGCCCTGTGGGCGGGCCTGGTTCCTCCCTTTTCTAATTTCTTCAATGCCGTGCTTTCCCACTATCAGATCCACATGAAGCATCTGGGTCCTGAATCCATCATCCTCCTTTCGGTCTTCGCCTTTGTTTGTGAAGCTATGGTGGGCATCCTTCCTTCGGTTGCCTTGCTGCGCCACTTCTTCTCGCTGCGCCTTGTCGACCCTACCCAATGCTGGGCGTGCGTGAGCTTCGTTGCCGCGTCTGAGACTACGGCCTCTGGGATTGACTTCAAGCTCCCCATGCCCGCGGTTGGGTTCCGCGAGCGGTGGCTGTATGTGGATGCAGGGGTGCCCAGCCCCCTGCTATCGAAGCCGACCTCACCTGTTGTCCCCAATTCGGGCTGGGGCCAGGAGACGCTTGAGAGCCCCGGCTCATCTTCATCTGGCACCGCTTCGCGCTCTTGAGGGCGCTTGGCATGACAGCGCCCAAAGTGGTGAAGGAGTTCCTGCTATGCCGCGTTGCTCCTCTCCAACGCCATTCTCGCCGGATGTGGGCCTTCCGTGGGCGCGACGATCGTATGAGGCTCCAAGAAGAGGACCTGGCTCCTGAGGTGCTGAGGACGGCGCTCTTGACCCTGGCTGGGGACCCCAACCCTGACAGCATCCGGCAGGGAGGGGCCTTGCTGTACCTTTGCCAGAGTAGGGCGACTTTGTGAAGCAGATGCCTGTCTTTGATGAGTGGGGGCCGCGCCCCGCCGGCCTTCAGGGACCTCGCGAGAACCCAGTGATGGTGACTGCCCTTCCAGTTGGCCAAGGCGACTCTTCCTCAAGCGGTGGAGCAGGGAGGCATGAGGCGCCAGAGGCCGAGGGGGCTCCCGGCATGGTGACAGCGCCGGGCGAGGCTCATGAGGAAGTAGTTATCGGGGCCCGTGCCACTGAGGCTGAGGGTGACAAACAGTTGCCCTCTGCGCCCGCGACTGGGGCCTCTGAGGCTCCAGCTGCTTCTCTTGGGGAGGCGATCGGCAGTGCACATCAAACAGGCGCCCCTGCCGCAGATCGCCTTGACGCTCCGTCTTCGTCGCAGGTTGATCCATGCGCCCAACTCTTGGGCCGCTTCCGCGTGAACTTTGAGGCTCTCCAGAAGAGAAGGGAGGCCCTGGGCGACGATTACCCTTCTCGCCTGCTGAAGCGTAGGAAGTACTTCGCCACTGATGAGTAAGCCTTCTCCTTTCCCGGCTCCCGATCCTTCTGTTACTTGTACTGACCCTTGCTCCGCAGGCCCCTTCCAGCCGAGCTTGCCGAGACGGCTGAGGAGCCGTCCCCCTTGGCTTCGCCCCCTCCACCGTCCTCGAGCGCTCCAAGCAGCGGAGCCCTAGTGGTGAGGGCGATCGAAGAGACGAACCATACCGAGGCATATCGTGGCCCTGCGCACCTTGCGGTCCTCCTTCGCGGGCCTCCTCGTGGCATAGCCAGCCTGCCGTGAGCTTCTCGCCTGGTCGTGGACTGCGATTGGCTGAGGCGCTTCCTGCGCTCTTCTCCTGGGGACGGGCTGGCCCCAGGCCGGGCTTCTGACGCGGCGTGCCCGGCCGTCGCGAGGGTGCCAGCCCCCAGCCCCTAGCCCGGAGGGGGGGTGCTGACTCGCGGCCTCCGGCGCTTGCTTGGGGCAGATGATGGTGTGGAAGACGTGCTCGAGCGCGCTCGGGAGCGTCGCGCTCTCCACCAGGGATTCCTTCGAAGGGCGGCTGACGCAGTGAGCCTACTTGGTGAGGAGCTTGCTGATGAAGACGCGCGCCTTGAGGCCGAGGGCCTGCGCCTGGCTGCAGAGAGGCGCAAGCTGGAGGGCGCCATCGCCCTCGCGCGCCGTCAGCGCGATCTTGACGGCGCAGAGGCCAAGGCGTCGCTGGTGGCCTCTCGGGAGGCCCGATCTTTGGCCGCTGAGGAGGCTCGGGAAGCTGACCGGGGGCGAACGGCGGCGGAGAAGCGGGCTCGGGAGCTCCTGGCCTGGTGCCACTCACTGGAGGAGCAGGTGGAGCTGCGCGAGGCAGCCCTTGCGTCGATGAAGGTGGCCTCCGGTGACTCAGCAGAGCTCCAGAAGCGTGAGGAGGCGCTGACGCTGGAAGCCGCCGAACGTACCCGTGAGTACGAGCGTCTGGAGACGAGGGAGCGCTTGGTGACGCAGGCGGAGGATGATGTTGCCGCACAGGAAGCCCGCGTCCTGGAGGAGGTCAGGCGTCGAGTGGCGATGGCACGCTTGAACCTTGAGCACGAGTTCGAAGAGAAGCTGGGGCTGATCCGGGCTGAAGCTGAAGGCAGGACTGCCTCCTTGAGGGCCAAGCTGGAGGAGGCGACGCGGCGGGCCGATGCTTCCCGGGCCACCCTTGAGGTGGCGCGAGGTGAGTTAACCACCTCCCAGGCTGAGGTGCTCCTTCTTCGCCAGCGGGTGGAGGAGGCTGAGGCCGTCGCGCGCCAGAATGCGGATGAGATACGTCAGCGGCGGATCTTGGAGCATGAGCACGGCCCCATGCTCACCACTCTCCGGGAGAGAGCCAACGCGGCCTTGGGCAACATCTGCGAGGAGGCCGTCGGTGAGCCGCACGCAGTCAACTACGCGGGCAATCTTCAGTTCTTCACTGATGGGGTGATGCAGCTGGAGGCGCGGTCGACCAGGGCTGATAGGTTGGTGGAGGAGAGGAGCCGCGCCCTGCTTAGGCGCGCCTTTTCCCGCGTCTTCAGTCACCTCCGGAACATGGATCCCCATTTTGATTTTGATGCCGCCATCGCCCCAGTCCCCTAGGCTGTCCGAGGCGACCTGGCGCACTGGATGGAGGACAATATGGACGCTCTTATCAGGGCCTTCGCCTCAGACAACGATGATGCGATCGTGGCGGCCGACGAGGGCGGCGCGATGGATGGCCCTGACGCCGCTGGCGACGACGCGGACAGCGATGGCGAGTTCAGCGATGCCAGCAACGGCTCAGGTGGTGCTCCTGAGGACGCATTGGGGGATTCGTCCGACTGATTGTGCATCGTTCCTGCTTCCCTACCCTGCATGAATAGAACTCAGGTTTTGGCCTGATGACTGTGAGAGCATTTTGGAGGGGGGGCCCTCATGTAAAACTTGTGTTCATCATATTAGCAGACGCTACACTGCCCTTGCGCCCGCGCCAAGTGGTTGGCCCAAGCGACGCGCTGGTCGGCTAGTTTACCTTTGTTCCGTGCCGGCCAGGAGGCAGCCCGCGGGGGGTTGTGGTGTCTTGAGTGTCCCCTGATTGAATCTGTAGGATCTGCAGTAAAACACCCTCCTGAGAGGACGCGGTGGCGGCAGTCTGGGCTGCGCGCAAGCTAGGCCCGACCCGGCTCGCGAGGGGCTCACGAGGGGAGGCAGCTGAGGCGAAGTGGTAACCAAAATGCGAGAAATTGCTCGAACGAGACTAAGCACCCCTTCCCCGAACACACGCAAATCTCAAATTCGAATCCAACTTGAATCCAGCGGGGGAAAGCGACAACCAAAGGGAAGAGCAACGAAAGCAAACAAAAGGCCGCGTCCGGCACCTAGTCTAGTCTTGGACGTCTTCTCACCAGCGCGGAGCTAAGTGCTGCCACTGGGCGTGGGAGGGAGCCCCAGGGCCTGAGGCCGGCACCCCTGAGACTCCGGGGCGTGTACAGCCCCACTCATTATTACGTGAGAGTGTCACGGGGCAGCGAGCTTCACAGGCACTGGGCCTTCTTCACAGGTACCGGCCTTGCTTCATATCACCAGATGAGGGCCCCGCCTTGCGCCACACTCTAGTGCTATCAACGACGACCGGAAACCAGGACGCCACCGATGGGGTAGAGCGGTCGCCAGCGGTTCCCCCGACGACCACGGGTCCTCCGCCGGGGGCAGGCCCTGGGGCACCTCCCCAGCGGAGGGCCTACCTCCTGAGAACACCTTGCTCCGAACGCCGCGGTGGTGATGCCGGATCCCTGCCCCTCTCCTGCAGCCCCCTGCGCCCTCCTCCCGAGGGGTAGGAGACTATGGGAGCGGGGCAGCTACTCGCTGTGGCAACCTGCACCTCCTGCGATCCATGGTTAGCGTATGCCTGCTGAAGAATTAGCGGTACCCGATAATCGTTGCCTCCAGTGTGCCCAGTGGGACCGTCCCGGGACTCCTGGAAGGGCTCAGCTTCTGGCACCTCGTCCCCCCAGCTTGGGCTGAGGAGCGAGCCTTGTTCGCCCTCGTGTGGGTTTCCTTGGTCCATCATGAGGGGCACGTATTCCTCTGGCGCCGTCACCCCGAAGGCCACGCCGTAGTGCTCTGCGCGCCATGCGGCCCTGCCTGATGCGCCTACCGTGGGGTGGCAGCGCAGCTGTCCACTGGGGCCGCGGGTCGCGTTGAGTCCTTCTTCTTCACGGACCAGGAGCGGGGGCTGCGCCGCCGCCGGTCCGGTGCTGACAGCCTCGCTGGTGTTGGAGTAGCCTTGGAGCCCGCGGGTGCGCGTGGAGCCCCCGCGCGGGCCGCCCTGGGTTGGAAATGGGAGCCGGGTGCAGAAGGGGTGAGCCCCCGAGGCGGCGAAGCCCAGGAGCTCTGCCACCCGCTCCAGCAGCACGTCGCGACCGCCCTCCAACAGTCTGCACTGCAGCAGCTCTCGGGCCACCGTGAGCGCGGCCCTCGAGTTTGCCTGCTCCCGGCGGGTGTACGATGTCGTGGTCGTGGCGTGATTGGAGGCCCTTCCTGCCGACCGCGCCTGCCGCAGTGTGAGAGCTGTCGAAGCCTGTCCGCGTCGCCCGCAGCCCGCAGCGCCCTGCGGACCGCGAGCTACCTGGGCACGGGGTCGCCCAAGGCGAGCGGCTCTGCGCGGGCGGGCCACGCCGCCCATGGGTCTGGGTTGCCCTCCTGGTCGCCGGGCATGGTGATGACGACGCGACGGGGCACGAAGCGGTGGAAGGTGGATTCCGGTGCACCCCTACCTGGCGCGCCAAATGTCGGATTTCGGGTTCCGGCATACCCTTGAGGTTCGAACACTGGGGTGCGCGCGGAGATTTCGCCTCCTACCTATCTGCACCCCTCCGCCATGCTAGGATCTAAACTAAGGAAAGAACAACACAAGAGACACAGGGTTTATACTGGTTCGGACCACCGTTGTGGTGTAATACCCTACTCCAGTGTGTGGTGTGGTGGATTGCCTCTTGGGCTGATGATGAACAATACAAGGAAGAACAGCCTCGCGAGGGTCTGTTCTTGGCTGGGGGGATGAACTACTGAGAAGAGTTCAGTCACCTTTTCCTCCCTATCTCTTCCTCTCTCTCTCTCTCTCACTTCCGACCTCTCAAACCAACCAACCCCTTGCTATGTGGGTGGCTGGTCCTATTATAGAGGCCCTGGTCCTCTTCCCAAATATCGAGCGGGAAGGGAGCCAACAATGGCGGGCTAATTTGAAGGGGGACAGCAAGTATCATCTATCCTGACAAAAGTAGCCTTCGCCTGCGCAAAGCTTTGGTGATGACGCCGTCTTGGGCTCCACTGTAACCTCCGTCTCATAGTCCTCCTGGTCTTGGTCTTGTTGCACCGAAATGGCAACCTTTGCCTGATGCCTCGGTACTCCGCGGCTGCGCTTTCCCCCTTTGCACCAAAGAGGAAAGGAAGACGCTGCGCGGGCTGGCACCCGTCTGGCGCCCTGAGTCGTCATGGCTTGCGTCACGGGCACCTCGTGAGGTACCCCGCCTTGATCTCTCCACCTCCTCGTGAGCCAGCCTGACGAGGCCGTGCCTGAGGAAGCTCCGCGTCGTCCGCCCCACGAGGCTTGGCCCCTCGCGAGGGTCTTGGGTTTGTGTTGGTGAAGACAGGCCGTGCTGGGCCCCCCTTTGAGCCACGCCGCAGGCCGCAGGCAGGCAAGTCTGGGGACCCCCGTTCCCGGAACGCCGACACTTATGGCGATGACACAGTGGAACTCTCAATGAAAGCACCAATGTCGGTGTCAAAACCGGCGGATCTCGGGTAGGGGGTCCCGAACTATGCGTCTAGGCGGATGGTAACAGGAGACAACGGACACGATGTTTTTACCCAGGTTCGGGCCCTCTCGATGGAGGTAAAACCCTACTGCTGATTGATTAATATTGATGATATGGGTAATACAAGAGTTGATCTACCACGAGATCAGAGAGGCTAAACCCTAGAAGCTAGCCTATGGTATGATTGTTGTTGTTATGGTCCTACGGACTAAACCCTCCGGTTTATATAGACACCGGAGGGGGATAGGGTTACGCAGAGTCGGTTACAAGGAAGGAGATCTACATATCTGTATTGCCAAGCTTGCCTTCCACGCCAAGGAGAGTCCTATCCGAACATGGGACGAAGTCTTCAATCTTGTATCTTCATAGTCCAACAGTCCAGCCAAAAGGTTATAGTCCGGCTATCCGGATACCCCTAATCCAGGACTCCCTCAAGCGCCGTCGCGGCAAGTACGAGGAGATGCTCGAGCGCGACCTCGAGGAGGAGCAGCGCGAGGCCGAGGAGGAGGCGCGCCAGGCCGCGGCTGCATAGGGCGCCGCACAGCCCACCGCGGCGGCACAACTGCCCGCGGCCGACATCGCCGCTGCCTGGAACACGACGTTCCCCTGGGCCGGCCCTGTGCTAACGCTCATCGACCTCACCGACCCCGAGGACGACGACGACGCCTAAGGCAGTGCGCCGCCTCGTAGTTTAGTTTGCTTTTAGTTTTGTTTATTGCTAATGTGGACGCGTGGACTCTCGCCGGCCTTCCTGGCCGGCTTTTATTTTAAATATGCATGCACTGTTTTTTTTTGTCGGCGCCGTCAAAATGGGTCGGACGAGCCTTGGGCGCATACGCCGACCCAAACGCGGAAGCGGACGTCCGTGTCTGCCTGACTGACCCAAACGGACAGAATTGTCGTCCGTTTGGGCCGGCCCGTTGGAGTTGCTCTTAGGGTTTCCAAGTGCTTGGTAGTGAACACATTCGAGTGTCCTATGTCCTTCGAACTCAATTCCAGAGGAAGAACATGAACAAGGTTGGGTTAATCACATCCAGCGTCCCCTTGATGTGTACTCCAAGTCAATATGAATGGTCCAGCGTCCCCTTGATGTAACTGATTATATGTAAACCCTAGTACCCCTGGTGTCTATATAAACCAGAGGGTTTAGTCCGTAGAGGCTAAGAGAACAATCGCCATCCTACTAATTTAGGGTTTAGTTCCTCTGATCTCGCGGTAGATCAACACTGTAATCCCCATATACACAAGCAATATAATCAAGCAGGACGTAGGGTATTACCTCTTAGAGAGGGCCCGTACCTAGGTAAATATCGTGTTTTGTGTCCCTTGTTCCCTATCAATCTAGGATCCACAGTTCGGGACCCCCTACCCGAGATCTGCCGGTTTTGACACCGACACTCTCCACCCCCTCTTTTTATATCTCGTGGTCTGGAGCAGAGATAGGCAAGGCCTTCTATCGGGCTTTCATTGGCCCATGGGCCAAAGTCTACATTCCTAGACCTACTGGGCCCCCAAATATCACCGGAGATCACCTACTTTCTACCTTTTCCTTTTTCATCAGCTTTTCACCATAGCACATCACATCAATGTTAATTAGGATTTCATTTATTGTAATTTCTCCAAAGTCAACATATCCATCATCATACCAACTACCAATGGGCTGGAAATTCTGATGCCTCGTCTGTTTTTGTATAGTTTTTGCATCAAAAATCTCTCTAATCTATGTTCTTCCTCCTATATCATATCTTATATACTCATTTTTACTCCATTTTTTTATTTCTCTCCCTCTCCTCAAAATGGAGTTTGGGGAATTTTTTCTACTCTATCATCGTGGGCAACTCTATTTTTCCTACCAACCTGAGCATCATCCGCATAAATCTGTGTAGTAGAAGCAAGGCATTTAGCAGCTCTGAATTGTGTACCCGACAGAGACGAATATGACATCATCTCCCCCCTCGTCTTCAGAGTCCTCACCCACCAGCAGCCAAAAGCGGCTACCGGCAGGTGAGACCCCTACTGGTTGCGCGAAAGAGCGTGGAGGCGCGCCGACCTCCGCGGGAAGCGCGGCGAGGGAGTGTTATCACCTTCCACGCTCTCCGCCTCCTCGGTGGTTCCGCCATCTCCACGTCGGCCTCGATCTCGATCGGCGCCGCTTGCATCCCCGGAGCAGGGAGCCCCATCACCAGTGGCGCTGGCGTTGGGATCTGGCGATAGCGCAAGGATCTGAAGACCGCCACTTGTGGCGCTCCTCTGGGATCGATGACTCTGCTTCGAGCATCGCCCAGAGCAGGACCCCCATCGCCAGTTGGCGATCGAATTGGGGAATCAGCGGGTCATCTCTTCCCCGTTCAGTCTTCCCAGAACCATGGTCGCCGCATCATTGAGCGCCTTTGCTTTGGGGAACCAGCGGTCGATCTCCTCTAGCCGCCCCATCATCACCTCGTCGCCACCGGCGATTACCGTCATCTGTTGCCCCCTCGTCGTCATCGAACCCTAGGTCTCGTGGTGCAGGGGTGGTTCTCTCCGCACGAATGGGGTGAAGATGGGGATGGGGAAAGTGGTGCGGGGAGGCGAATCATGAGAATTAAGTAGCCTCACCTCCGCGTCCACCCCGCCATTATTCACCTCAGGCTTCGTGTCGTGTCTCCCCACCTGTGCGGGCGTCGCGACTCGTACTATGTGGCACGGGAACTGCACCGCGTGTCCTGACTGCGACCCCTCGCCACTGCCCTAGCTTCTCGCGTTGACTGTCCACTCATTGGAGTTCAGCAGAACCAGCCGATCGTCTCGCCGGAGAAGGAACCTCGACCTGAATTCTAGCAGGGCCGCACCGAGATCTAATACGAAGTTGCACCGAAGGTGCGAGTCGCCGAGGAGCTGTGTGTCGCACCCCATCCAATCCCACTACCCCTCATTAGTCCTGGCCATGGGCAGCCCGACCCGGCCCGACCCGACGCTGCACCTGGGCCGAGCCTGGGCCTACATTTTGAGCCCGAAGGCCGGGCTCAGGCCCGCCATTTTAACGATTTACTAAAGGGGCCCGGCCCAAGGCCCAGCGGGCTTTATCACTTTCGGGTCGGGCTCGGGCCTAGGTTTTCTGCCTCGGGCTTTGGTAGGCCTGGCCCGGCCTGGCCCGGCAGATGGCCAGGTATACCCCTCATCCTAGCCGGATTCGAGTGTCGTGTGTCCTTGGAACGAAATTCCAGAGAAAGAACATGAGCAAGGTTGGGTTAATCACATGAAGAAGGTTGGGTTAATCACATGAGCAAGGTTGGGTTAATTGATGGAGTAATTGCGCATTCATCTTCCGATGTCCATCTTCGCTTTGACCGGCACAAGCCTTGCGAAGTGTTTAAAGTAGAAAGTAAAGAACGAGAGAGTTTGAATGAAAGATGATCCATCAGTCTTTATTGATGATAGAAGTGGGGTATTTATACCCAGGCGGAAGTACACATGATGCTTGGTGGTCAAGTAAACACATAGTTACTTGAGAGCCAAGGAATTACATAGTTGCCTTGAAAGCCAAGGAAGTACATGGTTGCTTGAGAACCAAGCAACCTATCTAACAATTAACTTAATCCTAATTAGCTTAATTAATAAGCAACTATTCTATTCTTAACACTCCCCCTTGTACAATGCCTCTTCTTTGGTATATCCATCATCTTGACAAATTCTTTGAATAATCTTGAATGTCTCCTCCAAAAACCCTGTGGGAAAAATATGAGGAGAATAGTGCAGATATGTTGCTAAAACTCCTTTAAACCCAGTGGGAAAAATAATAAGGAGAGAATGATGCAACATATAATGATTATTGTCTCTTGATAACTCATATGAGAAAAACCTTTGAAGAAGGAGAAAACTCATTGGTGAGTTTAGAGAACAATTAATATGTCTTGAGTACTTTCTTTAAAAACCTCAATAGGGAAAATAGAAAATATGACATATGATCTTTGAGAAGATATTGCCTCATTAAAAACCATTATGAGAAACTTTGAGAGAAAACTCATAAGGGAAAAGAGTGCGATCTGATATGCCATTGGAAACTCCTTTAAAACCCAGTGGGAAGATGTAAGGAGAAAATGATATGGCATATACATGCACTTGTGTTCATATTGTCTCATTAAAAACCTTTTATGAGAAACCATTAGGAAAAAACTCATGAAGGGAAAAAATACAATATATGCAATCTGATGATTGTAAACAGGTTATAGATTTTAGGAAATTACTCCCCCTGAACTTTGCAAACCTGGAGAATGTGTAATACAGATTCCATTGATATGATCATGACATTATGAATAATCTGTAGGATTTTCAAAGTATGTTGTTTGCATATAGTTCCCTCACTTTCTATAATTCATGAGGATAAGTAATTTTTGAGCAATGTACTTTATGATATTGCTCTTCATATAACCTGTAGTTTTTGAGTAACACAAGTGGTAGTGTCTTGATAAATCAAGTTATGTGATTCTAATGAATCTCAACCACATGATTTTGAGTGTGGTCAATCATTCTGCTAAGCCATGCATATTTTGCAATGCTTTTAGATAAAGCAATTATGTCAGAATGATAACGGGAAATAGCCATTAAAGCCCATTTAGATGACTTCCATATGAAGGCTATTCCAGCAAATTCAGTCATTGATATGGCATTGTTGGGATCAAAGAAAGAGCCAATATCATTATATCATATCATGGCCATATCTTGTATTTCCTAATGGAAATATCCAAGATTTATTGTGAGCTTGAGATATAAGCTGATATTTCTTATATCGACCATATACCTTTTGTTGGGGGTTGCACTTTGAACAAAGATAGCAAATATAGTGTCAGGCCTGACGTAGTTTGAAATTATATGAGTGATTTGACATTAGTGTGATATAGAACTTCACGTCCTGATATCACTTCATTAACATCCCTAGGTATGAATGGATTTGTACCCTATCAGGGGTAGTATGACCATATTACATGTCTCTTATTGATATGATATATCCTGTAGCGACCAGACCTCAGACAGTCTGATCTCTGTGCTCCGGTGTCATCCCTGGATCAGTAATGCTGACACCACATAGTACTTGGAGGATTTATAACAGAGTAGCAATCACACACTTATTACATTGAGTGTCTCAATAGAGAACTTATTATAATAAATATGGCTTAAGGACATCTAATAACGATAACAGTGGAAGGCTTGGAAGATAAGCGAGTCCATCAACTCCAACGGCATCACTAAGTATAGAACCACGACCTAAAAACTCCTTAATCGTCGTCTGAAAAGTCTGCAACATTAACGTTGCAGCCAGAAACGGGTCAGCACATGGAATATGCTGGCAAGGTAACACATAGAGAGTAATGGAATGAAACAGCTATACTATATGCATATTTGGCTGGTGGAAAGCTCTATGGTTACAATTTTGCGTAAAGCCAATTTTTCCCTACTGGAAAGGAATAAATTTTTATTTAACTATCATGGTAGTTGTTAAACATTGAGAATGGTTGACAACATCCTCAATCCCAATTAAGCATCATCAAAAACCCAACAAAATTAATTTAGAGTAACATGTTGAGATTCACATGATAATCCAAGTACTAGATACTCAAAAGGTCCATAACCGGGGACACAGCTAACCATGATTAGTTTATACACTCTGCAGAGGTTTGCGCACTTTTCCCCACAAGACTCGATCGCCTCCGTTTGGTTTCTCGCACTACATGGTGTTTGAGAAGACGGATGACCGAGACATAGTCTTTCAGAAGCGCTAGCACCTTACGATGGATAGACCGTTACACCTACTTTCCCCTACATCTGCTAGTCTACCCTGTAAGAGTTTGCACGACATAATCAACTATGCCAGAGCCCATAATGGCTTGTGGCTGCACACGGAAGTTTCTAGTATGAAAAATCTCATGATCCCTTTGGGCCTGGGTGGCGGTCCATAAAAAAAGCAGGCAATCCTGGAATACCCAGGTACCTCAATCCACCCAGATGTGTGTTTAAATTGCCACCTTAGATAAACCATTAATTAACAAACTCACATCTGTCATGGAATATCACTCACCCAATCCACGTCTACTAGCATAGCATGGCATAATGGCAAACGTAGAAGTAACTCCCAAAGGTTTGATAATATAACAGGTAATAGGTACTACCTCAACTACTTCCCATCCCACAATTTAATTAGATCCTAATCATGCAATGTTTGAGGATTTGATCTAATGCAATAAAATTGGGTAGTAGAAAAGGTATGATCAAAGTGTTACTTGCCTTGCTGATGATCTGCGAAACCTAGAGATTCGAAGTAACAGGCGGCGCACTCCGGGTATTCTATCGCAGACAAACAAACAAGCGTACAATAAGCACTCATCTAATGCACAGATAAAAGTCAAATAAGATAACTACCCAGAAAGTTCAACTTAAGAACTCCGGTTTGCAAAAAGAATCAAATCGAACGAAGCAACGAAAGTCAAACGGCGAAAGAAAACAACTTCGTTCTACTAATCTGGATCTAAGTCAAATTTTACAGTAGCAAAAACTTGTTTAAGTTGGTTAAACGGATAGAGGGTTTCGAGACGAAACTCTAGGCGCTTGAATCGCCTGATTCCGATAAACGAGCGAAAAGTTATACTAAAACGAAAATCGGATCAGAAATCACGATCAGAAAATAATTGCGGAAAATCCGAGAAAAAGAAAAACGACAAATGGATTAACGAACGAACGTTCGTTAACCAGATCTAAATGATGAGAACGTTCGTTAAAACGAACGAACGAGCGAATGCTCGCTAATTAACCTAAACCGAAAAAACGATCTAAAAAACGAAAACTAAAAAACCGACGAAAACCAACGGAAAACCGATCGGTTTTAAAAAAACCAGCGACGCGGGTTACGAGGCGAACCTCGGGCGGCGGGTCGGCGAGGCGGCGGGGGGGTCGGGCGTGGGCGCTAGGGTTCGGGGGCGCGGGGCTGGGCTGGCTTCGGCTGGGCTCCCCCCCCCCGGCTTATAAAGCCTACGCGGGCCGGAGTCCCGATCGGACACGGCCCGTAGGTCGATGCGATTTTTTTTAAATAATTACGCGCAGAAGAAAAATAAAAAGAAATACTAAACGGACTCCAAAAATCCCGAAATAAATTTTCCCCGACTTCTAAAATCAAGCCGGACAAAGTGAACATTTATTTGGGGCCTAAATGCAATTTTGAAAAATGCATATTTTTTCCTAAATTCAAATAAAATATCGAAAAACTATGAAATAAAATCTTATTTGATTTTATTATTAAATCCTCAATATTTCTTTATTTTGGGAAAGTCATTTTATTCCCTCTCTCATATTTTTGTAATAGAAATAATTGATGATAAAATAATTAAAATCAAATGATCCTATTCTCAATTTTTGAGAAAACTCAAATATGAAAATGACGAAATCCCCAACTCTCTCCGTGGGTCCTTGAGTTGCTTAGTATTTCTAGGATCAAGACCAAAAGCAAATAATATATGATATGCATTGATGATCTAATGTATAACATTCCAAATTAAAAATTTGGGATGTTACAAACCTACCCCCCTTAAGATGAATCTCGCCCTCGAGATTCGGGTTGGCTAGAAAATAGGTGAGGATGGTCCTTGAGCAAATCTTCCTCTCGCTCCCAGGTGGCTTCATCCTCCGTGCGGTGGCTCCACTGAACCTTACAAAACTTGATAACCTTGCTGCGGGTGACTCGACTGGCATACTCTAGAATCTTAACTGGTTTCTCCTCATAGGTCAAATCGTTATCCAACTGGATTGCTTCCAATAGCACTGTGTCTCTCAAGGGTATGTCAGCCATCTCCGCGTGACACTTCTTCGACTGAGAAACGTTGAACACATCATGAACTCCTGACAATCCTTCAGGTAATTCCAACTTGTAGGCCACTTCTCCCATATGTTCCAATACTCGGTATGGTCCTACAAATCGTGGCCCTAACTTTCCCTTAACACCAAAACGCTTTGTTCCCCGAAGTGGGGATACTCGAAGATAAGCTCTATCTCCAACTTCGTAAACTGTCTCCTTGCGTTTAGAATCTGCGTAGCTCTTCTGCCTGGATTGAGCTACCTTGAGCCTATCGGGAATCAATTTCACCTTCTGTTCAGACTCTTTAATCAAATCAGGCCCAAACAACTGGCGGTCTCCAACTTCGTCCCATGACAACGGTGTCCTGCACCTCCTTCCGTACAAGGCTTCGAAAGGGGCCATCTTTAAACTGGTTTGGTAACTGTTGTTGTAAGAGAACTCTGCATATGGCAAATTGTCGTCCCAACTAGATCTATAATCTAGCACACAAGCTCTCAGCATATCCTCCAAAATCTGATTGACTCTCTCGGTCTGTCCATCTGTTTGTGGATGAAAAGTTGTACTGAATTCTAGCCTGGTTCCCAAAGTTTCATGCAACTGCTTCTAGAACTTTGAGGTAAACTGGGTTCCTCTATCTGATATGATACTCCTCGGAACTCCATGCAGATAAACGATCCTGGTCATGTATATCTTTGCCAACTTAGCACTGGTGTACGTGGTCTTTACTGGGATGAAATGAGCTACTTTCGTCAACCGATCAACTACAACCCAAATCGAGTCATAGCCGGAACGAGTCCTTGGTAATCCCGTGATAAAATTCATGCCTAGCTTATCCCACTTCCATTCGGGTATCGGCAATGGATGTAGCAATCCTGCTGGCTTCTGATGCTCTGCCTTTACTCTCTGACATACATCACAAACTGCTACATACTCTGCAATATCCTTCTTCATTCCGGTCCACCAGAAAATATCCTTCAAATCCAAATACATCTTGGTATTTCCTGGGTGAATTGAATATGGTGAATCATGTGCCTCTTACAGAATCAACTTCCTGATCTCCGGGTCATTGGGCACATAAACACGGTCTTCGAACCATAGGGTGTCATGCTCATCCTCACAAAATCCTTTAGCCTTTCCTTCGCTCATTTTCTCCTTTACAGAGGCAATCTCCTTGTCAGTCTTCTGAGCTTCTCTGATTCTATCCATCAAAGTTGACTAAATCTCCAATGCTGCTACATAGCCTCTCGGAACTATTTCCAAACATAACTCTCGAAGATTTTCGGCTAACTCCCTTGGTAATTCTCCCGTCATTAGGGTGTTGACGTGGCTCTTACGGCTTAATGCGTCGGCTACCATGTTAGCCTTTCCGGGATGGTAATGCAATCTCATATCATAATCCTTGATGAGCTCCAACCATCTCCTTTGTCTGAGGTTTAACTCCTTCCGTGTGAAAATATATTTCAAACTCTTATGATCCGTGTACACCTCATAATGATTTCCAATAAGGAAATGTCTCCAAGTCTTCAGTGCATGCACTACGGCTGCTAACTCCAAATCGTGCGTAGCATAATTCAACTCATGAGGCTTAAGCTGTCTTGAGGCATATGAAACAACTCTCCCTTCCTGCATAAGCACTGCTCCAAGTCCTCGACGTGAAGCGTCGCAATACACCTCATAATCCTTGGTCTGGTATGGCAAAATCAACACTGGTGAAGTAACCAAGCGTTTCTTCAACTCTTGGAAACTAGCCTCACATTCCTCTGTCCATATGAACTTGGTATCCTTCTTCAACAACTCCGTCATAGGTTTTGCAATCTTTGAGAAGTTCTCAATAAATCTCCGGTAGTATCCTGCGAGTCCAAGAAAACTCCGGATCTCTCCAACGGTTGTTGGTGCTTCCCAATTGGTCACAATGATAACCTTTGTGGGGTCAACTGCTATTCCTTCTCCGGATATAACGTGTCTGAGGAATCCTACTTCCTTCAACCAAAACTCACATTTGCTGAACTTGGCATATAACTGATGTTCTCTGAGCTTCTCAAGTACTAATCGTAAATGTTCCTTATGCTCTTCTTCATTCTTCGAATAAACCAGAATATCATCAATGAACACCATGACGAACTTATCCAAAAACTCCATAAACACTTTGTTCATCATGTTCATAAAATAGGCAGGTGCGTTGGTCAGACCAAATGACATAATGGTGTACTCATACAGTCCATATCTTGTGGTGAAAGCTGTCTTAGGTATGTCCTGCTCTCGAATCTTCAACTGATGGTACCCTGATCGCAAATCGATCTTGGAAAACACTTTAGCTCCTTGCAAACGATCAAACAGATCATTGATCATCGGTAGTGGGTACTTGTTCTTGATCGTTACTTCATTCAATCCTCGGTAATCAACAACCATTCTTAACGATCCATCCTTCTTTTCCACTAGAAGTACGGGTGATCCCCAAGGCGAAGAACTTGGGCGAACGTAACCTTTATCCAGTAACTCCTTAATCTGCTTCTTAATCTCCACCAAATCCTTTGCGGGCATCATGTATGGTCGCTTTGATATTGGTCCTGTGCCTGGCAAAAGCTCAATCAAAAACTCAATATCTCTATCTGGTGGCATCCCTGGCAACTCCTCTGGAAATACGTCAGGGAATTCCTTTACCACTGGTATTTCCTCCTGCACAACTCCTGATAAGGAATTTACTTATGTCCTGTTTGGCGCATGCCGGGATACATACTTGATCCTTCTCCCTTCTGGGGTGGTAAGCAAAATTGTCTTACTGGCGCAATCGATGTTTCCCCCATACATCGACAGCCAATCCATACCCAGAATTACATCCAAACCTTGTGATTCCAAAATGATTAAATCCGAGGGAACACATGCCTACCTATACTCAATGGCACTTGAAAACATCCTTGACTGGCCATATACTCCGCTCCTGGTGAGCTTACTAGCATAGGTGTTCTAAGAACCTTAGTGGGCAGGTTATACTTATCCACAAATCCTCTTGATATGTATGAATGCGATGCACCAGTATCAAAAAGAACGAGTGCATTAAATGACTTAACCAAAAACTTACCGATTACGGCATCCAGCTACTCTTCAACCTCCTCCACGTTAACGTGGTTCACCTGTCCCCTGTTGAAAGGGTTCGGCTTCTTCCCATAGCTTCCATTGCCATTCTGGCCTTCAGGACATTCATTGGCATAATGTCCTATCTTTGAACACTTAAAACAGGTGACTTGGCTCAGGTCTCTCTTGGCTGGGGTTGATGGGGTGGTATGGTTCTGGCCGTTGCTTCCTCCATTACCATTACCATTCTTGGTGCCATTGTGATTGTGCGAGCTACCTCCTCCATGGATATGCTGAAAATGTCCTCCCGATCTAGGGGTAAAACGTGGCTTCTGCTGAGCTTCAGAATTGTACTTCCCTTGTCCATACTTCCTCTTGCGGTTCCCAATTTGCTGATGCTTGCCTTTAATCATAAGAGCACGGTCTACCAACTCCTGGTAGTTGTTGAAGGTTGCTATCATCAACTGCATGCTCAACTCATCATTCAGTCCTTCTAGAAACTTCTCCTGCTTGGCTGCATCCGTAGCAACGTCATCTGGGGCATAAAGTGCTAATTTACTAAAGTCCTCCACATACTGGCCAACTGTCCGTCCTCCTTGGCGCAAGTTGCGAAACTCATGCTTCTTCATGGCCATAGCTCCTGCTGAAACATGGGCAATACGAAAAGCCTGCTGAAACTGGTCCCATGTGACAGTGTCGACAGGGAAAGTGGCTGTGAAATTCTCCCACCATGATGCTGCGGGTCCCTCAAGCTAATGTGCGACAAACTTCACCTTCTCCGCATCCGTGCATCCTACCTAGCTGTCTTGTGGAGCCAATAATCTGCTACTATCGGCTCGGTGCTACTGGAAAACACCGGCGGATTCAGCCTAAGAAAACGGGCTAAGTGATCAACAGGTGGTGGTGGGTTGTTGTTGTTATTCCCCTAGTTCTGATTCTGGACTAGCAACTGCATCAATGTGTTCTGCTGCTGGATCAACTGGGTGAGCTCCGGTGGAAAGGTAAATCCGGGGTCACGTCTCGGAGGCATCTGAGGGTTTAGAAAAGATGAGATTTAAGAATAGAGGGGGTCTAAAGAGAAAACACTACCCATATGCACATGAGGCAAAAGCAAACAATTCACTTCATTCAATCAAACAAGGGCATACAATCAATCTAACTATCGCAAAAGTGCTCGGACTACTATATTTACATGGTGGACTACTACTACTTATGAGGTGGTCTACTAGAAATATACTTCGGTTGCAGACTCCATGATATCTGTTCCGACTTCATCAACATAGTCATCATCGCTATCCTCTGGGTCCGAGTCGATGTCGTCGATGATGATGTAGTCTTCCAGGCGAATCTCCTTGGGTTCTTCGTCTTCATCTACTGGTGTAGGGCCTCCCATAAATATCCCGATCTTCTTGATCAGATCGTCATTCTTCTCCACCAATACTTCGATTTCCTCTTCATAATCTTCACGTGTAGCCTTGAGTTCTTCCTCCAGTTCCTTGATTCTTGTCCTTGCCTTCTTTAGGTCTATCATGTCGGCGCATATCGGGTTCTCCTGTCGTCGAATGTGCTGGTTTAACTCCTGGATAAAAGCTGCAACTGATCTATCCTTCCTGGTGCTGATCATCTCCCAGTGCTCATCTCGGCGCCCACAAATCTGGTAGATAGTATCCTTGAGATCATTGCGGTAGACTTCTCCAATGCGTCCCATGGCGATGTGAGCTGCCATGCTCTTTCCTAGACTCCAAGTTGGTGCATCAAAAGAAAACTCTATGGGCTCAGTGACTGGCATGAACGTCCTTCCTAGAACTTGAACTTGAATCATCCAGCGCTCTTCTTCAGGTAAAGTGGCGTTGTAGGTTCCGGTGAAGCTTGGTACTCCTATGTTCAGGTATCTAGTGACTTCCTTCAAGTGGCGTCCAAAGGGTGTATCTTCATCCGGTTGCGTGAACTTGTTCCTTGCATCCGCCATTCTAAAGAGTAGAAAAGATGAGAGGTCAGAAGAGAAGAGAGTGAATAGTGATCTAGGTCTTTAGCTTAGTGGTCGTGTCCTACAGTCAGCGTGTGCTCTGATACCATCTCTGTAGCAACCAGACCTCAAACAGTCTGATCTCTGTGCTCCGGTGTCATCCCTGGATCAGTAATGCTGACACCACGCAGTACTCGGAGGATTTATAACAGAGTAAAAATCACACACTTATTACATCGAGTGTCTCAATAGAGAACTTATTATAATAAATATGGCTTAAGGCCATCTAATAACGATAACAGCGGAAGGCTTGGAAGATAAGCGAGTCCATCAACTCCAACGGCATCACTGAGTATAGAACCACGACCTAAAAACTCCTTAATCATCATCTGAAAAGTCTGCAACATTAACGTTGCAGCCCGAAACGGGTCAGCACATGGAATATGCTGGCAAGGTAACACATAGAGAGTAATGGAATGAAACAGGTACACTATATGCATATTTGGCTGGTGGAAAGCTCTATGGTTACAATTTTGCGTAAAGCCAATTTTTCCCTACTGGAAAGGAATAAATTTTTATTTAACTATCATGGTAGTTGTTAAACATTGAGAATGGTTGACAGCATCCTCAATCCCAATTAAGCATCATCAAAAACCCAACAAAATTAATTTAGAGTAACATGTTGAGATTCACATGATAATCCAAGTACTAGATACTCAAAACGTCCATAACCGGGGACACGGCTAATCATGATTAGTTTATACACTCTGCAGAGGTTTGCGCACTTTTCCCCACAAGACTCGATCGCCTCCGTTTGGTTTCTCGCACTACATGGTGTTTGAGAAGACGGATGACCGAGACATAGTCTTTCAGAAGCGCTAGCACCTTACGATGGATAGACCGTTACACCTACTTTCCCCTACATCTGCTAGTCTACCCTGTAAGAGTTCGCATGACATAATCAACTATGATAGAGCCCATAATGGCTTGTGGCTGCACACGGAAGTTTCTAGTATGAAAAATCTCATGATCCCTTTGGGCCTGGGTGGCGGTCCATAAAAAAACAGGCAATCCTGGAATGCCCAGGTACCTCAATCCACCCAGATGTGTGTTTAAGTTGCCACCTTAGACAAACCATTAATTAACAAACTCACATCTGTCATGGAATATCACTCACCCAATCCACGTCTACTAGCATAGCATGGCATAATGGCAAACGTAGAAGTAACTCCCAAAGGTTTGATAATATAACAGGTAATAGGTACTACCTCAACTACTTCCCATCCCATAATTTAATTGGATCCTAATCATGCAATATTTGAGGATTTGATTTAATGCAATAAAACTGGGTAGTAGAAAAGGTATGATCAAAGTGTTACTTGCCTTGCTGATGATCCGCGAAACCTAGAGATTGGAAGTAACAGGCGGCGTACTCCGAGTATTCTATCGCAGACAAACAAACAAGCATACAATAAGCACTCATCTAATGCACAGGTAAAAGTCAAATAAGAGAACTAACCAGAAAGTTCAACTTAAGAACTCCGGTTTGCAAAAAGAATCAAATCGAATGAAGCAACGAAAGTCAAACGGCGAAAGAAAACAACTTCGTTCTACTAATCTGGATCTAAGTCAAATTTTACAGTAGCAAAAACTTGTTTAAGTTGGTTAAACGGATAGAGGGTTTCGAGACGAAACTCCAGGCGCTTGAATCGCCTGATTCCGATAAACGAGCGAAAAGTTATACTAAAACGAAAATCGGATCAGAAATCGCGATCAGAAAATAATCGTGGAAAATCCGAGAAAAAGAAAAATGACGAACGGATTAACGAACGAACGTTCGTTAACCGGATCTAAACGATGAGAACGTTCGTTAAAACGAACGAACGAGCGAACGCTCGCTAATTAACCTAAACCGAAAAAAACGATCTAAAAAACGAAAACTAAAAAAACCGATGAAAACCGACGGAAAACCGATCGGTTTCAAAAAAAAACGGCGGCGCGGGTTACGAGGCGAACCTCGGGCGGCGGGTCAGCGAGGCGGCGGCGCGGCGGCGGCGACGGGGTCGGGCGCGGGCGCTAGGGTTCGGGGGCGCGGGGCTGGGCTGGCTTTGGCTGGGCTCCCCTCCCCCGGCTTATAAAGCCTATGCGGGCCGGAGTCCCGGTCGGACACGGCCCGTAGGTCGCTGCGATTTTTTTTAAATAATTACACGCAGAATAAAAATAAAAAATACTAAAGGACTCCAAAAATCCTGAAATAAATTTTCCCCGACTTCTAAAATCAAGCCGGACAAAGTGAACATTTATTTGGGGCCTAAATGCAATTTTGAAAAACGCATATTTTTTCCTAAATTCAAATAAAACATCGAAAAACTCTGAAATAAAATCTTATTTGATTTTATTATTAAATCCTCAATATTTCTTTATTTTGGGAAAGTCATTTTATTCCCTCTCTCATATTTTTATAATGGAAATAATTGATGATAAAATAATTAAAATCAAATGATCCTATTCTCAATTTTTGAGAAAACTCAAATATGAAAATGACGAAATCCCCAACTCTCTTCGTGGGTCCTTAAGTTGCTTAAGATTTCTAGGATCAAGACCAAAAGCAAATAATATATGATATGCATTGATGATCTAATGTATAACATTCCAAATTGAAAATTTGGAATGTTACATATCCACATTGAACTTCTTGTATATGTTTTGGATATATGTAGACTGTTATATGTATTCTTGAGACAATGTTCAAGTTGTAAGCTTAAGCTAAATTTGGTTGAATCCAAATTTTCCGTCTTGAGATGATTTTGTGTATGTTTAGGGATTGTTTAGACATTCATGATGAGGTCATCAATATACACTGAGGTGATGAAATAAAATCAAATTGATTCTATTACTAAACATATAAATAATCATCATTATTCGAGTAATCCTTTTGAAGAAGGAACTCATTTAGTCGGTAGTACCATATGATTTCCGACTATTTCAAGTCATAGAGTGACTTATGAAGTATTACACAAAACTTGTTGTGCTTTGCTTTTGGATTTGAAAGTATAAGCCCTTCAGGGACTTCAATAGAGATTTCCTAAATGAACGACTCATATGAGTGTGTAGCCACTTCATCCATCAACTGCATGGATGTTATTATTTTTTATTGCCAATGCTATTTAGTATCGAAACATAATTCCACTCATACCAAGAGGGTATGTTACATCATAATCGATGTCGGGTCTCTGCGTGAACCCTTTTGCTACAAGCCTCGCTTTCTCACCACCTCATTGACTTTGTCTATGAATGAAAAGTTTTTAGTATTCCATACGGAAGATGCTTATGAGGAGTAGGTATTACTGCGGTAAATACCACTCGTTTTCTGAGCGAGAGCTATTCTTCGTTACTTGCTTCCTTTTATGTGAACCAATATGAATGCAAGAGGCATTCTACCATGGATTTTGGTTCAGGGACCAAAAGGTTTTAGCAATTCTGAGAAGAAATATATGTCGACAAATGTAGTCTTTAGTTTATATGATTCTGATGGAATCATTGAAGTTTGTGGATAATATATTTATTTCTTTTTAACTCCTTGTGATTTCCTACAACAAATGAAGTCAAGGTGCTTCGATGTCCCAGCACCAAAACATTTGTGCACATTTATGCCGGGCTTTGGATTATGAGTATCCAGTGAGGTGTCTTTCAACTTGATGTTGAATTACATTTACTGGTTGAGGATTTGATTTCCTCTGTTTCTGCGGAAGCATATGAGAAGTTATATCTCGTCTTGTTAGATTTTCTCCCCCTCTTGCTCTCATTTGGGGATAAGAGTGGTTTATCAGGTACCTCCACTCTTTCTGACACTTTACTGCGGGATATAGAATTTAGTGACACCTTGTCATCAGTAAATGTATGTGGCAAATTTGCAATGTGTTGCAAATATATGATTCTCTAAACTTCTAGTTCAGATTCTTTGAGTACGTGGATATAAGGATTGAATGTTAATAACATTTCTAATTTATTTCTCGGCATTCTTTGTGGTACTTATCTCCCCCTAATGCCGAAAGATATCCTTATTGCTGATGCAATCAGCATACGGGCTATGAATAATTTTGATTGACGGATAAACTATTATTTCTCACATAGATCCCTAATTTTCGTGAGTGCCCATTGATGTACGCTGGAGTGGTGATATCGGTATGTAACCGAATTATAGCAGATGGGAAATACTTTGTTGATCTTCACGTAGTAACTACAAGGGGAAAGTAGTATGATATGCAGTTGGTATGATTTAGATCATACTTACGGTGTGTAAGGCCGTATGTGTCCAGCAAGAGGCTGGTAAATGTACAATTCTTTAAAAGTGGTCATGTAATTCATTTAACTCTTTTTGATAAGAAATTTAGCTAAACCATTCTGGGTATGTACATAAAGTATTTAATGCAAAAAAGCTCATTGAATGAGTTCAACAACATTGTTCATTTTAATGGGTTTGTAGATCCTGATTTCAGGAGAATTTGCTCTTACTTTGATAAGTTGAGCAATTTTTTTAGTAAGATCATGCATGGTTGTGTGTGATAAGAGACACACTTCAAAAAACATTTTATGAATGTGTATATAAGTACCATGAAGTATCTAAATTACCCTAGATAATGGTTAAGCAATCCAGACATATCTTTTGAATGTGTTCAAGGAAGAATATGTGTCCTGCTTAGAATTTTAAGGTGAGAGTGCCTTAAAACTTATTTCCCCTATGGCACATGCGGTGCACATAAAATCTGATGATTTGGGAAAAATTGTAACTTGATAAGTTGTGACCAACAAGATTGTCAATAATTTTCTAATCATCCCCAAACCAGGATGGTTAAGGCTACCAAGCCAAATATTTAATTTATCAAGATCTAGAAAATTATTGTGTACGCAACAATATTGAGTATGACTTGATTCATACATTCAAAATTTATCGAATATCAAGTCCGAGAAATAAGATATTAAACATCGCACTACTTGTAGTGGAACAAGTATAGGCTAATAATATTTTGGGATAATTAAGAGATTACATGAGGTCTCCAATGTTATTGAAAAATTTGTTATGCAAACATATCATCGTTGCAATGGAATTCACCATCCTTTTATTGCACTAGATTTTTGGTTCTCTCCTTCTGATGAAGATTTGAGAACAATGATTTACCAGATTATTTTTTGGTTGTAAGTTTTCAAATTTTAAAATTTATCCCAAATATGTGGTGTGTTTGACTATGTATTTGAGGGTTTGGTAATCATAGGTATAATCTTTGTATAACCACACATTTGACAAACTTGAGAGTTGTCTTTGTGATCGTTTGAAAACGATATGTTCCCTATTAAGAGGTAATTTTGTCTTTGGTTGTCTATTAGCCTCCACTTTACTTCGTATTCCTCATGGTTCTACTTTGTGACCATTGTCTTGCATAGTATTGTCAGTACCAGCAAATATTTCAAATAATGGTATATCACCTGTTGGGTGAATCTGTTGATTTTAAGAAATTCTATGTTTCTTCATCATGTAAAATTTTAGTACCATCATAAGATGATGTAAAGTGTATTAAGGGCATATGAAAATATTTGATCACGAGAACTCAACTTGAAGTTGATTAAGTGACAGAATTGTGAGCTGCGATAGACTTGAGGTCTTGAAAAACGAATGGGTAATCATTCGCGATGTGCTCAAGGCATCATGTTTATATTAAGGAAAATATTCAGGGTGAATCTAAATTCATCCATTATGTATTTAGTTTGAGAACTAAGTGAAGTTGGGACACATAAAATGCATATGAGCGTTGCAACTTTAGAGTCACCGCCAAAAACATAGACGTTGCTTGTTTGACATTGGTTAGTCACTATGAAAGTATAACCACAATGTGATGTGGACATTGCAAAAATGTTGATACACTCAATCGTTGTCATAATTATGGGATCCATCTTGATGGATGGACAATACTAAAATTATAAATAGTGACATAGGCTTCACTGCCATGTAATTTACCAATGTAATAGAAGTCAATCACGATTATATGCATTTATGTAGTTTTTTATGACATATTCAAGCAAAATGAGGCTTGAATAGTTGATATTAGCACACAATACCATTTCGGTATATAGCAAGTGTGCAAGAACTATATTTAGTATGAGAGTAAAATATTTTAGTGAACAACAACAAATGCTTCAGAGGAGCAAATTTTATAAATGTAGCTGATGCTATCGGGGTCTTATGTGTATACCACAAATTATATAGATAACACTTTGAAGATAATCACCAAATGCGGTGTAGATCTCATAGTAATAGGATGCATAATCTGACTTTTGTCAATAGATGCTCATTGTTTCTATTACCTTGTGTTTACTATAATATTAATATTTGGAAGAGTACTTTGAAGGTAGTCATCTTGTGAAAATGACAAGATGTAGACCTCGCAGTATTGATGAATAATCTGCAAATGGTGCAGTAGATGCCAACAATACCTTGTGATTCACAAATAAAATTTGGGCTAATCACATTAATACTTGGAAGAGCACATTGAAGATAGTCATCATGCCAAAATGACAAGATGTAGATCTCACACTAGTGATGGATAATCTGCAAATTGTGCAGTAGATACCAACAATACTTTGTGATTCACAAATAAAATTAATCATATTAAGTATGACACTTCGTAAACCGAGTTTTGTATTTACGTTAAGATTTGCAAGAGAGAGAGAAAAAATCAAGTGCAAAACATCGTTGTTGCGCTTAGTATCTTGGGATCCATTCCAGATGGAATGATCGACGCACCCAATAACATAGGTCAATGCCTTGGGACTCAACCAATATGATACTACAAGGTATTAACCAAGATCTAAGATAACAATAAGCCTGATGGCTTGTGTTGAAGTAGTATTAAGCCTGATGTCAGGGATGAATTTGCGAGTTCAGGAATCTTGATAGCTCTGAATGCAAATTAGTCAATAGAGATAGGGTTCCTTATCTTCGTGTGTGGTTGTGCATACAAACGAATCAAATCGATTCATTCTACGCAGACCGCCTCCACTGTACCACGCTGGATGATCCAACAGGACGGATGGCGTCGCGTTAGGAGATGGGGAGCCGCTGCCCCATGCGCTCGCCGGAGGGCGTCGTTGCGGAGGACCGGCCAACAGCTGTATCTTCGGGTGCGGCCGCGCGCCTCAGCCGTTAGATACCTCTGCCACCAGTTTGTGTGCCGCGCCAGAGGCAGAAGCCACAGGTGGGTTTCGTCGAATGGCCTCTCTATGTCGCGCGCCTGAGATGGCCGTTCCGCGAGCAGTCAGTCTGACGAGCGGAGCGGCGTCGAGAGGCAGTATCGAGGGCGCCGCCTCGTATACTGCATCGCGAGGACGCACGCCGGGGCCGAGGGCCTGGCGAGCTGTCAACAAGGACGGCGTTGTCGTCAGAGAAATGTAGTCCCTGGTGATGCACAGATGTGCGCGAGGGCCGTCGGCTCTGTCGATCTTGGAGAGGAGGCCTCGCCGTCAAGGGACAGTCCAGGGGCGTTGGTCGCGGGTGCCGTGATGTGCATCTGAGAACGCCATCGGATGATGCACCTTTTCGCCGAGAAGCCGGGCCGCTGGCCGGGTGTCACTGCTGCAAGTAGAAGAAACGCCATCGCGATGTGGATGAAGTACAGTGACAACAGCCGCTTGTTCCTGTGCTTCAATGGAAGAACTTCTTCTCTTCCTTTTGTTTGTAATTCGTGATTGATCAATTCTTCATGAGATTCGCGTGAGTACGTACATACAGGAGAAAAGCAATCCATCATTAGATTATTGGTTGATCACAAGAATACTAGATCAAGTAGGCAAAGATTAAATAGGTAATCTCTGTTATTTTTATTTTCTTGATTAAGGCAGATCGACATGCTCTGTTCTTCCTTCTTTTCTGTTCGTTTCTTTCAGTTGCTCCCACGTATCCTTGTGGGCAGAGCATCTTCGACTAGTGAATCGACGGAGGGCTGAGGCCCTTGTTCTTCCTGTTGTGGCCTATCTCTCTAATGGAGAGCAAAGTGCATGATAACGTGTTTAAAGTAGAAAGTAAAGAACGAGAGAGTTTGAATGAAAGATGATCCATCAGTCTTTATTGATGATAGAAGTGAGGTATTTATATCCAGGCGGAAGTACACATGATGCTTGGTGGTCAAGTAAACACATAGTTACTTGAGAGCCAAAGAATTACATAGTTGCCTTAAAAGCCAAGAAAGTATTCCCTCCGTAAACTAATATAAAAGCGTTTAGAATACTAAAATAATGATCTAAATATTTTTATATTAGTTTACAGAGGGAGTACATGATTGCTTGAGAACCAAGCAACCTATCTAACAATTAAGTTAATTCTAATTAGCTTAATTAATAAGCAACTATCTATTCTTAACACGAAGCACAGAATGTTTGGGCAGAGAGCAAGCCGCCACGTCTCACCCACCCTACCCTGCGAGGGGCCAGTCCTACGATCATCCTATCCCTGCCGCCTATGGTACAGTCACAGTCACCCATCGCAGATAAACTTTCCACAACACCCACAGCCCGACCCCGCGCACACCTACGACCCCACTGAAAAGCGGGACCCGCCTCTCGCAGGCCTTTTTACAGACGCGCGGGCCGAGCGTCGCACGGTGACCGAGCATTTTCTCGGAGGGCAGCACAGAACGAACTGTCCGGAACGTCACGGTCGCCGGAGCGCGTGGCTCGAAAGCTACCCGTGGCCGTGGGGAGCGGGCGGGGGCCCACCAGTCAGAGCTCCTCTCTTCCCCGGAATGAGGAGGAGCACCGCCCGCAGAATTACCGAAACGCCCCTGCCGCCGAGGACCGCGAGGCCAAAACCCTGAACCCCGAGAGCGGCAGAGGCAGAGGCAGAGGCAGGGCCCGGGGCAATGCCGTCCATCCGCGCGCTCATGCGCCTCGCCGCCCCCCACCCGCCGCCCGCCGGCGCGGCGGGGGAGAGCCCCCCGCAGCCGCAGCGGCGGCGTTCCGGCTCCCCCCGCCTCTCCTCCCCCTCCTCCTCGTCGGCCTCGGCGCCCGCCAGGCCGTCGGCGGCTGCGGCGCCGCCGCAGGGCCCCGTGTACCCGCTGCGCGACTTCCCGGGGAGCGAGGCGGCCGCGCTGTGCGGCGCGTTCCGGGACAACGCGCCGTGGCTGCTGGCGCGCTGGGCCCCCGTCGCCGCCGCGTCGTCCTCCCCGGGCCCCGCCGCGCGCCGGGCGTTCCTCTCCGACGACCGCACCGGCGCCCTCGTCCCCGTCGTCGCCGTCGAGGTGCCCGCCGCGTCCTCGCCCGCCCCGCTCTGCGGCCTCTGCCGCTGCGCCGGTGAGTGCGCCCCCCGTTTTGTTCTCCTCGCGTGCTTCGTTGCCGGCGTGGCGCCTGCGCCCGTTCGAGGGCGGTTGACGGATTCGCGCGGATTTAGGTTTCGGTCGGTCCCGATAGTTTCTTGATCGCCGCTGATTTGGGCGAATGGATGAGAGCAGAGGGACGATTGAAGTTGGGAACTCTTCCAAATGATTATTTTCCTTCGTGATTTGGGGAAGAACCGCGGTTTTGCGATTAGATAGATGGATTTCCGGCATTACTTTCTTGCAATTTGTTCATTTCCGCGTTACTGCAAGCCTGCAACAGCTCGAAATTGCGACCCAAATTCGGCGAATGGATCATAACAATAACTGCATTTTGCTTCCTGTTCTTGCATTCACAACCATAGATTGTTTTACCCCGATTACACATTGCCTGGATCGGACTTGACGGGCTCCATCCAGCCGGTTCAAATTGTTTGGAATCCGCTTCCTGAAATGGCTATGCAGGTTGCAATGATGGCCTCTAGCCCACCAAAGTTTTACTTCCCATCTAGGAAAAGTGGTGGTTTGCGCATTGATGAGTTGGTTTGGTTCCTAGTACTATTTTGCTGAACGAGGACAATTTCCTGTCAGGTTGGAGCCACCACTGGGTGTCAAAACGGAGCTACCATTTCATCATCCCCGCGGACGCAGACTGGGACCAGCATTTCGGCACAGACGCGCTGCTTGGACGCAGCGACCACCTCCTCCATGGCCTCATCCACTGCAATGGCTTTGGCCACCTCGTCGCCCTCCGCGGCCGCGACGGTGGCTCGGCTTTCCTCTCAGGTCATGACATAATGGATATCTGGGATCGCCTCTGCTCTGCTCTCCGTGTCAGGTAACAGATTTTACTTGTACTTCTTTCCTGTTCAGAGACTCCCTGCATATGCACTTATGCTAATAAATACCATCACTGCTCAACTGATTAATATGTATTCTTCAGTTAAAAAAAAGATTAATCTGTATTCTTTGAATGGGCTTCTGAGATGTGCGTACTGTAAGATTGCAATTTTACATTTAGGAGGTAATGGAGTAAATAATAGAACTTGAAAACCCTTTGCATGTATACAATGATTATGCATACAATGGAGATCGCTGCTTTATTGTCTTCTGAGCTTTGAGAGCCTTCTATTTCTATGCAGGGCCGTGTCTCTGGTGGATTTTTCTCGGAAGCACTCTATGGACCTCCGCCTCCTGCTCGGTGTGGCGAATGGTGAGACATGGTTCACCCGCTGGGGATACTGCCTTGGCAGGAGATGCTTCAACATGTCTACCTCCGCCTATGCCACTGCTTTGGAATATCTGGCTTCACTGCATGTTGACCATCTTCGCAGCCGACATGTCCGTCGTGTGGTCACCATCTACCGGCGCCTATCCAACAAGCCTCTCATCACTGTCCGCGAGTTCCTCCGCTGCCTCCTTGACTGGAAACACCATGAAGCGCCCCTTTCACCACCTCCTGTGAAGCCATGCTCCCGGCTCCCATTCCTGCTGCCGAGGCCGTGTACGATGAAGAGGAGCCCGCCGTGCAAGCGGTTCGAGGATGTGATTGACCTGCTCCATTGTCGATGGTCCAAGAAGCGTATGCTCAATGCAGCAGAGGTTGTTGTTGAAAAGCTGCTTGAGCATGGAAATGATGCAGAGATGACAAGGCAGGCAGTGCGAGATGCTGCCAGGGTTGAGATCGGTGATACTGGTCTCCTCGACTTTGTCATCAAGTCCCTTGGTGACACCGTTGTTGGCAACCATATCGTGCGCCGTCTTCCCAGCACTGTGACGCGTGTGCTCACGTTCAGCCTTGAGGAATGGGGAGAGCCAGTGCAGATGGATGTTGAGGTACAGAACACCCGTCCTGCAGCACCGTGGCCGAGCACAGTGGATGTCGAGCGGGATCTGCGTGCCGTCTACCGGGCAATGGTGGAGGCGCTAAGTGGGGCAGCACAGGCCGTGCTGGACTGCAAGCACTGGGTGAAGTGCTGGGGCCTTGGGGATGAGTCTGACGATCAGCTAAGGTTCCTCGTTGAGTGGCGACCGCAACCTTGGGAAGCTGCTGAGCTCACACGGCCACTGCCGTCAGGGGAGATTGTCGTGGTGCCAATCCATACATCGATAGGCGAGCTTATCATCGAGGCAGAGCGTGCGCTGAGGGACACGTACTGCTTCTTTGAGGAGTTCCAGGCTGAGACGCTCGACGGCATTACTGGGGAGAAGTGGGATCCAGTGGTGCTTGGTGGAGCAGAGTCCGGGGACACGATCGGCGTGCATGGTCACGGAGCGGACATGGAGACCGGGCTGCGGTGCGAGGGCGGGCTCGACATGTGGGAAGTGAGGTGTGTGTGCGGTGCGCGGGATGATGACGGCGAGCGCATGGTGGCGTGCGACGCTTGCGATGTATGGCACCACACGCGGTGTGTCGGCATTGCGGACAGCGACGCGGTGCCGCCATTGTTCCTGTGCATACTCTGCGGCGGCGCGCTCCTAGCAGCCGGCCCGATGCTGGAGGAGGCACTAACGCTAGCCAAGTGACTATTCTTTCTCTTTCAGCTGTTCTTGTCTTCACAATGCTCACTGATGGTAGTCTGACGAGGTAAAACCAGTTATGAAACCTTTTCTCTTGTGTAAAAAGTGCGTTGTTGTGGTATGATTAGTACTTCAACTCAGATGTGGTATGTCAGAAGTTAATGTGTAGACGTAGTAGATGATGATATGAGGGGATCGGTAGACAGTGGATGGGGGAAATCCCATCCTATCCACGTCGGTTGCAGTCCGACTGGAAATTTTGTTAGTGCCTGATACATCACAGAAGATGATATAGCTAGCTAGATGTAAATACATGTTCTGTGATTGTATCTTGTACTGTCTCTGAATCCCTCCCAAGTATTATATACAGACAAATAAAGTCATATTATGCTGGTGTGCTGTCTGGCTTTGTTGTTTTGTTGACGCTTCCAACGGGCGTTTCCGCTGTTTTGTTGGCTTCATCATGTGTAACAATCTGTTTGTGTTGCAGCCAAGGAGTTTTACATGGTCGTCTCTCACTCTTGCAACTTTCTCCCATGTCAATGAATGGATGTTACCAAAAGTTTGGCCGCTCGGGAATCTGCTCTGAGCGCGACGCCATTCTGTCTTAGCTTCCCAGCGCGACACGGCCCTCGTTCGTGGTGTAGGGGTCGGCATCTAGAGTGCGAAGTTCGTACTTCCACAAAAAAAAAGAGTGCGAAGTTCCTGAGGACGGTCAAATGATTCAAAAATAATATTTCCAGGTTATAAAAAATTTGGAAAAAAATCTGTGAAAACATATACTTCCTTCATCTCAAAATAAGTGTCTTAACTTTATACTAACTCTAGTACAAAGTTGTACTAATGTTGAGACACTTATTTTAGGACGGAGGAAGTACATATTTGTGACGGATTTGTAAAATTTTGTTCAAAAATATTATGATTTGTAAGCTGGATTAAAAAAATCCCGGCCCAACAAAAAATTGGCCCATTTTCATCTATGTATTGGTTTTTTTTCTATGCCACGTATGAAAGTATATTGTTATGAAAATTTCCTTTATATGTGTATTTATGTATGTACATAAATTTTTGACTTTTTTGTGATGTGAAAATTCCCCCTTCATTGGCCCGGGCCTGGTGGCTTAGACAACCACTTCATCCGAAGGGCATAAGGCATGTTTGCAACTACTCGGCTCTATCAAAAACAGCTTCAATCAAATCCAGTTTGAAGCAGTTTCATAGGGAGTTACGGCTCCACAAAGAGCAGTTTATCATGTTTGGCTTCCAAGTAGGTTCAACTTTAAGAATGGAAAAATTTGATGGACCCCCCAACTCTAGCTTCTAGAGTTTTTGGAGCGCACGTTGAAGAGCTTCACAAGAAATAGAGAGATGTACCCCATATTCTACTTTTTGTGTGGAGAGGCATATTGTGAAGTTACCGACTTTGGTTTATATTTTCTAAAGTAGAGCTGAATTTTAGGGAGTGGAGTGGTCCCAAAAAAAAACCTAAGTATCATTTCATAACTAACCTAGGCCGGGGTAACTAAACAACTAACTAACGAACTAACCGTTGTATAATATTTTTTTAAACAAATTCATGAACATTTTTTCGAGACACATGATTTTTTTAAATGTCACATATATATTTTTGAATGGTACGAACCAATTTTTAAAAATTACACAAACATCTGTTTTACATTGAATAAACATTCCGTAAAATCCCTGGAACATATTTTGTGAAATGCGTGAGTATTTTTTAAATGTCAAGAAATGTTTTTTGAATGGTACAAAATATTTTTAAAATGGTACCCAAATTTATTTTACATTGTAAAAACATTTTAAAAAATTGACACGAACATATTTTAACGCATCCACATTTTAAAAAAGTGTCATGATCATATTTTTTTGAAGGGTATGAAACATTCTTTAAAACTAGTAGAATAATTCTTTACATCATCGCCAACGTCTCCTGATAATGTCTGATGACTTCCTGGCCCCATAATGACTCCATACTCTAGTAACTTTTACAAATAAAGTAGAAACATAGCTTATGTATGTATGCATGCACATCCTATCTTACGAGTACTTCTGAGAGTATGAGCCGACAGATCTTGCGAATGATGATGTCAGCATTGATGCCTTGCTATCGATAGGAATGCCGCCTCCCATTGGAAGAATACTTCATTATGAGACATGCATGTGACAAATCTGCGGTTTGATGATCGTGGGCTGGGGATACAACCACCAACTAATCTTTTATAAATATTGGCCGACTCAGGGATCGTTGGATCCACCGCCCAATAGTCATCCGATCCGTGCCTGCTAGTTTGACTGGTGTTTGCAACATGAGCATGTGCTCGGAGATTTGCAAAACGAGTGCTTTGCAACATTACCACATTGTGCTCGGAGGTTTGCAACCAGGCCTTTGCAATAAGAGTCATGTTGCCTCCCAAAACATACTCATCGCTGCCGCCCCGAGCTGCCCCCAGTTGTACTAGACCTTTTACAACACGAGCGATGTTGGCACCGCAACATACCTGCTGTTACAAACACTCGTCACTAAACCAACTTCGCCGCTGATGTGGTGATGGTGTTGCGCAATACCGTTGCCCCCCAAACAGTTTCACTGGCAGTGTTGCACCACTGCATGCAACACCATCCGACGCGTCCACGTGCATGACACCGATGATCGTCCCTTAGCATGCGAGAAGGGAGGAAGAGAAAAAATAGGTTTGTGGTCGGATCTGAGACAAAGTTGGCGTGTCCGAGCTCCACAAACCTTCCCTACGTTAGGTTCTGGTTTGTGATAAAGAACACTTTGTGAGAGGTGGCCGCAGAGGTGACTAGGAAACCCTAGCCGCCATCGTCTTCTCTTCCTCTCGCCGCTGCCTGGGCATGACATAGGGCAAAGCCTACGCGCCGCCACCACGACGTTGGTGGCAGCTGGGAGATTCTGTTCGGGGACAACCCATTGTGGGGGATTGAGGGTTCATGTGAGACGACGAAGGAGATCCGTGTGCAAGTGATTTGCATGAGACAATTCTCGATGGCAACGCTGCTAAAATCGGCCCTGATCGGTGAGATCCAACCCGACGATCTTCAACGGCGGCCCAGCTTGGCTAGTTCATCAGAGAAGAGGGCGTTGGCGCATGGGTTCGGATGCCGGCGAGCTCGACATCATACTCGGACATGTCGTGCAACGACATGGGTGCTTTTTTAGGTTTTCTTTAGGGGTGGCGAGGCGATGATGCTTTCCCAGTGTAGGAATAATGTTCTCACTGCCTTCTCTCCATTAAGTTGGTATGCTTATCGCCGGCGAAGGGCGTGCGGAGCCGTATCTCCGGTAGGTCTTCTCGGATCCGGTCGGTTTTCGTTTTCGGTGGAGCCGCCTAGATTCAGCCGGCTTTCGTGGCCTTCGGAATTTCTACAGGCCCTTATAGTCGTTTTCTTCTCCGGGGCAACGATTTGCTTCGCAGATTGCGCCCGTCGGCGTCTCTTACTCTGCATTGACGACTTCTCGTCTGCTGCCTCCACAAGCTCCTGGATTTATAAAATGTTTGCTCCACCGTGGCGGAGGCCCAGAGGCGACATCAAGCTATACTAATGGTATGCGCCAGTGGATGTAGAAGGAAGACGACTTCAACACTTTCCAAGAATTTAATTATAATTTTATCTTTGTATATGGATGTGTTTGTAAGAACCTGTGATACTTAATTATGGTCTTAGGCATTTTTGCAAAAGAAGGTTTTGGCTTATGGGCGTCCGGACCACTGCGGGATGACTTCGTTGGATGGCAAAACATGTGCGAAGCTGGTCCGAACATTTATAGATGATTTGATGACTCCCGTTGGAGTTGCCCAAGTATTTTTTTTCACGGTGATAGATGTCTCAACAAAACTGAAAAACAGCAAAAAAGTTAGCCTTTACACAAAGAAATATCAACCAAGAGAAAACATTAGAATTAAGGCCGAAAAAAACTCTAAGCTTGACACAAATGCTCGTCACATGCTTCTCGCACCAACATAACAGCCATCAAAGGACAAAATGGCTGATCACCTCCTCCTCGAGCTCGACGTGGCTCCATTGATGATATGCAACTTTGCGGGCCTCAAGGTGGTTGACCAAAGGGATAACACCCCAGATACACCATCAAACTCCAGATCTGGCACCCCCGCACGACTAAAAAGTAGACGAAGGAAACCATACCTACCATCCACGAACCATGAACCTAGCACACTGATCTGCCATCTTCCAGATGCCGCCAATGTAGATCACAATTTGCATTCCCTTCTGGACTACCTCCAAAGCTCCACATCGACGCTGGAGCAAACACCGTCGCAACGGCGGAGCCCGATAGGGATGGCACCCACAGGGTATGTGTACGGGTAGAGCCACCCCATATCCTTACCTGTCTATCCTGAGCTTACCCATTACCCTTACCCATACCCGCTAGCGGGTAAAAATTTTTCCATACCCGCTACCCGACAGGGTAGAAGGGCACCCGTGGATAAAATTACCCATATTTGTAAAACATCAGTTTAACAACTCATAGTCATAAACAGGAACATATAAGCATAATTACAACAATAGATTATAACAGCACATTCTTACAAACAACAACACATCATAAACAACAAGACATTTAATAAACAACATCACTCTTTCGCGTAAATAACAATACATCAAAACAACATCACATAGTCATACATTTTGAGTTCATAAATTCATGACAAAGTGTAGGCTGTACAATTGAGTTCACGTAGATTTATATGGGTACATGGGTATGCGGGTATGGGTTATATGATCCCACATCCGTACCCGCTCTATCCGATGGGCTTCAAATTTCCATATTTATATACCTATGGGTAACTTTTAGTTTCACACCCTTACCCTAATAGGGTTTTTTACCCACAGGGTATGTGGATAAATGGGTCCCAGTGCCATCCCTAGAGCCCGAGGACACACGTCCATTACGAAAATGCCGCCGCCGCGACATCATCCTTATTTGAACAAGACTGGTTTTTAAATTCATCCCCAACCATAGGACGATCACCTTGTCATAGTAGAATTTGAAGACTCTTTAGTCAGCGCTGACATCGCAGCCGCCGAAGCCAAGACAACAACTCAAAACCTAAGCTACTTAAAGCCTAAAACGAGGAGCCGCCGGAGGACGGCGACTGAAGGAAGCGCTCCTAGGGACCGTTTTCTTTCTTCCCCTCGAAGAAAAAAAAGTACGTGTATAGTTGCCCCAATTATGTACTCCCTCCGTTTCTAAAAAATATAAGTCTTTTTAGAGGTTTTAAATGGACTACAACATACGGATGTATAAACAGTGGCGGAGCTAGCTCCCGGCGACCTGGGGCAGTTGCCCGGGCTGCTCCAACCATTCTTCACTAAATAATACAAAGAAACCTTGATTAACATTACTAATCACTTGGGAAAATGTTGGGCAACGCCGCAGTGTAAAGACATATTTTAGAGTGCAGATTCACTCGTTTTACTTCGCATGAAGTCTCTTGTTGAAATCTCTACAAAGACTTATACTTCCCCCATCCCAAAATTCTTGTCTTAGATTCGTCTAGATGTAGATGTATCATGATACATCCGTATCTAGACGGAGGGAGTATTTGGGAATGGAGGGATTACTAGTTTTTTTTTTTTGCGGGAAGGAGGGATTACTAGTTTACCAAAAATAAAAAGAGTAAGTCTACTTGTAGAAAATACGACGGATACACGTATACGCTCGTATACTCCCGTCCTCTACCTCGACTCCCTCTGCCAACGGGCCAACGTCCTACTCCGATCTCTCGCCTGTCCGATTCGACCCCCACCTTTTCCTCCTCCCCCACGACGACCGCCGGGGCCGCCTCGCGCCGCGTCGAGGTGAAGGTCCCGCCCGATCGCGCCGGCCATGGTGCACAGCGCGTATGACGCCGTCGAGCTGGTCTCCGGCGTGCCCGGCCGCATCGAGGCCGTCGCCTCCCACGCCGGGAAGCTCCTCGTCGCGGCCTCCGACTGCTCGCTCCGCATCTACTCCGCGCCGCCCCCCGCCGACGGCGGCGAGATCCGGAGGGACGGGCCCTATGCGCTCGAGCGCCAGGAGCAGCGCCTGTGGCGCCGCGCGCCCTCCGCGATGGAGGCCAGCGCCAGCCGCGACCTCCTGCTCTCGCTCTCCGAGTGGGTCGCCCTCCACCGCCTCCCGGGGCTCGAGACCGTCGCCGTCGTCTCCAAGACCAAGGGCGCCAACGTCTTCGCCTGGGACGACCGCCGGGGCCTGCTTGCCGCCGGCCGCCAGAAGCGCCTAACCGTCTTCCGCCTCGACGGTGAGAATTCTGTGGTCTGCTTTGGATATATCCGAGCATATGTTTTTCCATTGCCGTAGCTTGATCATCTGATCGATTGGGGTCTCGGTGGAGCTGAAAATAAATAACCCGTTGTTACTTGTTAGTCTCAATTCGGAGAATCACAACTTTGGGGTGGATTGCGAATTGGTGTTCAGAGTTGGTAACTGCAAAATCATTGGTACTGGAATTTAGATCACAAGCTCAGGTCCCAAAATTTGGGCCCTTGACTGGACATATCAGTAAAGGATATTAGCTTTTGCAAATCTGGAGGATAAGAACTACCACCCAAATACTGAATATTTCTGCGAAGTACATTGTGGTTTTAGCAAAGCAATGTCATTTTATGAAGATCATGAGAATCTAGTAAAGCCTAGAAGTAACTATTGCCGAGTAACCATTAAGAACCATCTATTCTAAACATGAGATTCGTGCAAGTATATAAGGGATGGGAAGATCTCGATCGGATGTGTATCAATGTCGATTGAGAAATAACTATTTCTAAGCCAACTGCGCTATAGACATTTCCAGGAATTTCCATGGTAGGAAATGCACATCTTTTATGGTCTTTAGTTTAGTTAAAGCGGGAAGCCTTCAGTGAAGAGCTTAAAACCTTTGATTGATCTGTTGATATATTACTCAGGGGAATCTCCATTGTAGGAAACACACATCTTTTATGTTCTCTAGTTTTCCATGATAAATACATTATAATATCTGAATTAGGGAAGCTCTAATAAATTGTTTTTAGCAGATTAGTTAGTATGCTATGAAGTTGTATCTCCTTAACCCGAAGGACTGTATTCCTTTCGAACTTTATGTTATAATCTTGAGAAAACAAAATGTATGTTCCATCAATTCTTTTTCTATTTTTTAATGTTTGTAATTTTTCATTGGCAAGGGGAAATTTGCAAATGTGACCGTTTGGAATTCAGAAAAGCTTATGAAGTACCAGTATACCTTTGTTTGTTGAGATTGGCAAAAGGAAAAATTATTATGTGTAAATAAGCTTCATAGTGTTGTAAGAGCAGTGTAGAGAAGACTAACTGTATTTAGCCGCATCTAGTACCTTATGTAAGAATTGAGGCCTGATGTGCCTTAAAATGTTAATTTCGTATGGTGCATGTTTGATAGATTTGTGTAAGCTTGTACTGTAAAATAAAGGAATCTGGAAAGATGGCAAATGTTTAAAATGTTCAAATGATCTTGTTGTGAACAGGCAAAGAAATTTAATTTCTGTTTGTCAGGTGGGCGAGAATTTGTCGAGGTGAAGGAATTTAGTGTCCCTGATATTGTGAAATCAATGGCCTGGTGTGGTGACAACATATGCCTTGGGATCAGGAGGGACTATATGATCATAAATAGCATGACTGGGGCATTAACTGAAGTGTTTTCTTCTGGGAGGATTGCTCCTCCTTTAGTTGTGCCTCTTCCTACCGGGGAGCTCCTCCTTGGAAAGGTATAGTACTTCTTTTCGCGATCTTACTAGTTTCTAATTGATTTTCCATCTCATGATATTGTTTGGCAGATCGATGATAGCATTTTGTGGTGTTTTTTGGTTCCAAATGACTAGATGACAACGTGACATGCTTTACAAGAAGAATGTGGCAGCTTTTCTAAACACCAGAATTTATTCCGTTGTCTTCGCACTGATTCCTAATCAATAGCTAAGCTGAATGCCTTCTTTCAGTCGAATTGCATCACAATTTGAGGATAAGGGAATCTTGTCTTGTGAAATATTGAAGATGTTGTACCACAATTGATGTGAAAACCTTTAGCTTAGATGCATTATAATAACACTTGGGGTACCAGTTAGAATACTTTCAAACTTTGCCATTTAGCTATCAGAAGGGACCGGCTTGATTCAGATTCTCAAGCACGCTGATGTGCCATGAAAGTTTTCTGTAGAACAGATGTGAGGTCGAGGTCAGCGAGATTCAAACACGTATGAAGTGTCTCATTTATCTTTTTTGCTTTGTTCACTTATTCCAGGACAACATCGGTGTATTTGTTGATCAAAACGGGAAACTTATTCAAGACGGTCGGATAATTTGGTCGGACACTCCTGCCTCTGTTGTTATACATAAGCCGTATGCTGTGGCACGTCTGCCACGACATGTTGAGGTAAGTTGTTTTGTTTTGTGTATTGGGTTGTAAAGAGAATATCAAAGTCGTAAGTTTCATTAGCGCACCTAACCTACTGAGTATTGTTTCAGATACGGTCTCTTAGAGCTCCCAGCGCATTGGTTCAGACAGTTGTCCTCCGTGATGTTCAAAAGCTTGTTCAAACTGACAACTATATACTTGCTTCGCTGTCCAACTCAGTCTATGGTTTGCTGCCTGTTCCTATTGGTGCCCAGGTATGGTGCGTTTACTTTATGAATGTTGATCAGCGCACCGATGCCAATATTTACATATTTTTCGTTTTAGCTATCACTAGTCATGGCACTGCTGTTTCATGCTAGGTTCCGCCTCCAGTATAGGTTGAATATGGTCTGAGAAACCTCGATAATTTAATGGTCATTGCATAATTGTAAATACGCAGCAGAAAAAAGCAAAATTAAATAATTTGACCTAATATTCTCTCTTTAGAAAAATGATCAACCGAATTGTGTATTGTGCTGTAGGCAAGGATCTTTGTTTCATATACTTTTTATGTCACCAGTTCCATTGCAAATTCTTCCCAATAGTTAATGCCTTTTGCTTTTTTACTGGAGTGTTAATTTGATGAAACTCGCAAGTTAACAAGAAATGATCTGTCTTGATAACTTTGGAAGTTGTTTGTAAGAATTTATTCTTAGTTCTTGTACGTATATCTTTTGGTATACAGATAGTGCAATTGACCGCCTCTGGAGAATTTGAGGACGCGCTGGCATTGTGCAAGTTACTTCCACCTGAGGATTCAAACCTACGAGCTGCAAAAGAAAGCTCAATACACATGAGGTATGTCCAGATTGCCTGATCAGATGGCCATGATAGTATTCATTTTGCTCTGTCCATAGTCAGTTGATAGTATGCTTATGTCATTGCATGACATGATTGGGTAGATGCTGTTCCACTTTAGTCAAGCTATTTCAAGCACTGTAGCACAACTCTCTGTTTTTGTGTTGAATCTGTCATCAGGAAATCAAATTCAAGGAAAAGAAAACCATTATATGTCACCAGAACTCTGGGTTATTTCCACGCCCTCTTCATTTTCAGATTCCGTTCTCATTATGCCATCGCCATAATAGCTAGCACGCATTGAGCTTGCCCATCAACATGCCCTCCTTTTTTTCTCAAATTCCCAGAATGCCCTCATGGGCCTGTTTTTATATCCCTGCTCCCCCCTGCCCTCTCTTTTTCTCCACTTCCCATGCCCTTCTCTCCATGATACTATTCAGTTCAGATTTGAATTTTGTACTACTCACATCATGATTTGTCTTTTTTTATGAAGTTATTATTTGGATCTGAAATTCTGTCGCATGGTAGATGTGTATTATCTCTAAGCCATATACATTCGTTCAGAATTTTTCATGGCCTTTGGACATGTTTTCTGATGACTTAATGCACTAGTACACCTCAAGGGTGCTAGTGCATTCTACATGCTCCCAAGGAATGGGGGCATATTAGTGGCGCCGAGAGTTATTCAGTGCCAGATACAGTTGTTTCACATACAGTTGTTCCCATACAATCCATATACTATCCTAACTATGTTATTATCACTAAGACTTGTATGTGGCAATTCATATACAGTCTGCAAACAACATATAAATTATGGATGGAAAAGGTTGTTGGCATTTGGTAATTTGTCATTTCAATAAAATGTTATGCCAAGACTTGATGTACTCGTGTACACCAGGATTACTAAACTTGCTTATTATTTTGCTTTTGATGACTAGTAAGCTGCACTTGGCAATGCACAACATGCTGAACATTTGGACTTTCACTTGCTTTGAAACAGGTTGTAGTTAAAATTTAGTTTACAGCAAATGTAAGGTTTCTTACCTCAAAAGGATCATCTGAAAGCTTTCTAGAAAAATAAACTCTCAAATTTTACCACTGATGGGTGATGGTTAATGGCTATGGATGTTCACATGTACCCCTTTTTGAAGGCTGTAATCAATCAAATATACAATGGTAGATTTGTATTAGATGCTGTTTTAGTTTACAATGTGAACAGTCTCGTTTCATTTCTTCCAAGTAATTTTCATGTTTTCTTATAATAACACAATTTGGCCCCTTGCGTATAACTAACCAACGTCTTTCCTTTTTATTTCATGAATCAGATATGGGCACTTCTTATTTGATAATGGGAGCTATGAGGAAGCAATGGAACAGTTTTCGGATGCACATGTGGATATTACTTATGTGTTATCTCTATACCCATACCTTGTTCTACCTCAAACACACATTATAGGTGAACATGACAAGCTTCAAGACCTTCAAGAATTAGCAAGAGAATCTTCTGATGCGACAGATGAAATGGAAGCATACTCTTTGCAACTTCATGATTCTGATGATAAATCTCCATTGGAGAACAAGAAAATGAGTCATAATGCTCTAATAGCCCTTGTGAAGTACTTGCAGAAGAAAAGAAATGGTATAATTGATAGAGCGACATCTGAAGTAACTGAGGAGGTCGTCTCTGGAGCTGTGCACCATAGCTTAAACTTATCTGAGCCATATAAGGCAAAGAAGCCAAATAAGGTAACTACTGTTTCAAATGTCTGGCTTTCTTGTTGAGAACATTGTAATTAGTTGTGATGTGGAATTATTGCGTGAAGCAGGAACTACTATAGCGTAAGTAAATCAGGCACTAATTTGACCGAAATATTGCAAAGTCAAACAAATTGGTGCAATCTGGTGTTACTCCGAGTCTTTGAAAAGGCTGCATATCATACCTGTTATTATGAATCCTAGTTTGATTTGAGGATATCCACTCCTTTTCTTGATACTGCCGCTTCCTTTCCTAGAGATTAAACATTCTAGGATCCGTGGACAGTAAAATGATTTTTTTTTTGTAAGGTAGGCTGAGAGCTTCATTCATTTTGCATCTGGCGGTTGATTTATCAATTTTTGTGTATCTCCAAGGTCAGTAGAAAAAATCCGGAAGAAAGAAGACACATGTTTATGCTTCTGTTTTTCCTGGAATTTGTTAAACGAAACCCAAATATGTAGACTAAAGTGTCTGAGATTTCATAAGAATTCGAACTTCCTGTCTATGTTCATGATACTCTCATCCCTGTAAACATGAGGTAAATGCAATTCCCTGGAGTGAGAGGAACCTTCTGGCATAAAAAATAAAAAATAAATTGGTTTTAATTTCTCGTCAGGACACCGTCCTATCCAAAGTTCTTGCCCTTTATGTTTGCGAGTGTGCATGGTGTCTATTGTACATAATGTAAAGTTGAGAATTTGTTTGTTAATATCTATAAAGAAAAGGTGATTCATTGTGATTCTACATCTTTTTATTGTCAGAAACGACCCCAAACACATAGAAGCTCCGTTGCAAGAGAAATGGCGAATGTGCTGGACACATCTCTTCTTCAAGCTCTTGTTCTTACAAGACAGTCACCAGGAGCTATAGAGTTATTGAAAGGACTCAATTATTGTGATTTGAAGATATGTGAGGAGTTTCTGAAGGAAAAGAGCGATTATATGGTATTACTTGAGCTCTACAGAAGCAATGACATGCACCGTGAAGCTCTCCAGTTACTCAATCGGTTGGTTGAAGAATCGAAGTCTGCGATGGCTAATGCTGATTTTAGTAAAAAGTTTAACCCACAAATGATCATTGAGTATCTCAGGGTATTGTTTTTTCTCCTCTGTCATCATATGACAGATACTGTTATTCACTTTGTCACCTGTACATTTACACAAAACAATGAAAACCAACCAGTTGCTGTTGGTTTCATGGTGTTTTATTTGTCCTAAAATCAACTCTGTAAAAGTTTGACAAGAACATGTCTTAATGCACACTTATTTAATAAATGTGGAAGCATCATCAGAATATTAAATATCAAGGTGTGTTTCATGGTTTTCAGGATTGCATTTCTGTGCATATATATATATCTGTGTATTTAAATATTATTGCATCATGACTTCTGGATTATCAGTCCTAGTGTATATATGCTTGCTCATTTGACGTGGCGGTGGGATCATATTGAATGTGTTTCTTGCTGGTATCAGTTGGCTTCCTGGAATCGCTGGTTGACATTAGAGAAACTTGTTGCAGCCATAATATTTTCAGCTGTATTGTTTGGTGTGTGTTTCAGGTTATTATTTGGACTTTGTCCTTCATATTATGGACTTAGTCCGCTTGTCACATTCTTCTGGTTTTCTACAGCTGATCTGAGATGCTGTGCTCTTTTGTGCAGCCCCTTTGTAGATCTGACCCAATGCTGGTTTTGGAGTCTTCTTTGTATGTTCTTGAACGCAACCCGTCAGACACTATTGAGCTCTTTTTGTCTGAAAATGTTCCAGCAGATTTGGTAAATTCATATCTGAAACAGCATGCTCCAAATTTGCAGTCAACTTACTTAGAGCTAATGCTTTCAATGAGTGAAACCGGGATCAATCCTAATCTACAAAATGAGCTGGTACGTATCTTTGTCTTGTCACGTTGTTAGTATGTGAAAATTTGTTCTATGTTGTTTAGACGATCTTAGTTCCATAAGCTGTTCTTACGAAGTTTGCGATAAGTGGATTTCTTCTACTGATAATCAAACTTTCTGGCCTGAAGGTGCAACTTTACCTTTCTGAAGTTCTTGACTGGTACAAGATTCTGAAGGATGAAGGAAATTGGACTGATAAAACATATTCCCCAACGCGGAACAAGTTGATATCTACATTAGAGAGTAATTCAGGTTACAATACGGACACACTTCTTAAACGCCTTCCGCAGGATGCTCTTTTCGAAGAGCGTGCTATCATGTACGGGAAAATGAATCAACACCTCCGTGCATTATCTCTCTTTGTTCATAAGGTACTCACTGCTCTTTGATGTGTTTCTGATATGAGCTGGTATAATTTTTTAATGGATAGGGGGGCGAGTTTGAACTTTCAAAATAACTTGTGCACTATGTTGCAGCTCCATATGCCAGAGCGTGCAGTTGCATACTGTGACCGTGTTTATGAGGAAGGAGCGCAGCAGCCTTCCAAGTCCAATATTTATTTTAATCTTCTGCAAATTTATCTAAACCCGAAAAAAGCTGAAAAAGAGATCGAGCAGAAAATTATTCCAATGGCATCACAGTACCCTGGAATTCAGAGGGTCAACTCTACTAATAAGCTCAGAGGAGGGCGTATGGGTAGAAAGGTTGTTGAGATTGAAGGGGCTGAAGACACACGCTTTAGCCCTAGTGGACCAGATAGTGGCCGAAGTGATGGTGATGGAGATGATGTTAGCGACGGAGGCCCTATAATGTTGAATGAAGCACTTGAATTGTTAAGCCAACGGTGGGACAGAATAAATGGTGCTCAGGCTCTTCGGTTGTTACCAAGAGACACAAAACTGCAGGTGAATATTTTATGTGTTCGAAAGATATCATATTTCATCTGCCCTAGGTTTACAGAAGTCCACATCGACCATCCTATTGAGGCATTGTGTTTAAAAAGCAACAGAAAAGTATGAGCGTTCATGTTAATGTAGTATTCTCTTTTTGTTTGCTTACATGACATATCTCTGTTAGCTGGTGCGATTTATTTTTGTTTAGGCTGTTACAAGATACACAAATTTGCCCCCCTTAAAAGACAACAATTATGCAGCTTGTGAGATTATTATTTTCTAAAATTCGTTGCTTCAGCTGTTTAGTTTCATCTTTGAGTATGTCCAGTTGCTAAAGCTTCTGAAAAGCCTAATAAGTCTGGTGTGAATGCTTTCAGGATCTGGTGTCATTTCTCGAACCACTATTGCGGAACTCTAGTGAACATCGGCGCAATTATATGGTTATCAAAAACTTGATTCTCCGGGCAAACTTGCAGGTTAGCTTGATGTCATGTTCTCTTGTAGCTGTGTTCCTGGGGTTGTCCTTGGAGAATGCCAGTATGTTTCTTATTATAACTGGTAGTGTTTCTCTTCACTGGGAAAGAGTAAGGGAACCCTCTAATGTACTATTATTTTGTGTATATAAAAACTGTTACATATGTACGTCAAACACGGGTAAACCACTAGTGACTGTTGAGCAAAGAAGAAAGATATGACAGTTACAATCTAAGAAGCCAGTCCTGACTCCTAAAGGGGCCGACAATGGATAGGCTTCACTTGGTGATGAATAAATTCAGTTTCCCTTTAAAAGGCACCTTCTAACGAAAGACAGGTGGGTCTTGATTTTGGAAAACGAAACCGTTTTGTCTCTTTCTAAATGTGCTACATTACCGCTATGGCTTTCTCCAGGAAACAGGGCTCTCTAAAGCCACCTTTAGCATGCTGCAGCATCAAAGGGAAAGTGCGTAAGGGATCCCAGCATTGCTTAGCAAACATTGAAAAGATGAACAATGATCTTCCAGTATTCCTTGGGAGCACAGAACCTTTGGACCCAAATCAAAATGCATCCCATGAAAATAAGGCAGGCAAAAACTTTGAACTTAGGAGTAGTCTTACTCTTTCATAACCAGTGGAATTGCGGCTGAACCACACTTGGGCAAACAAGAACTTGATAGTATTTAACTAGTGGTCTTGGGCCTTTAGCATCTCCTGGTCTTAAACAATTTAATGATGTATGTAATCATCTTGCATACTGCCATAGTGCTGATAAATATGCTGTCTCATCATGCATGCCATAGTCATATTACATGCCTAGCTAATAGTTAGGCTGTGAGTTTTTTTCTATCAAATAGATTTGCTGTATAGTGGAATTTATGAACTTCTGTTCTATTTTTTAAATCTGTATATCAGGTAAAGGAGGACCTGTACAAACGACGCCAAGCTGTTGTGAAGATTGATGGAGATAGCATGTGTTCTCTTTGTCATAAGCGCATTGCAAACAGTGCTTTTGCAATTTATCCAAATGGGCAGACATTGGTGCATTTTGTGTGCTTTAGAGAATCGCAACAGATCAAGGCTGTTAGAGGCGCAAACTCTGTGAAACGTAGATGATGTGAACATACTCCAGGTATAGATTTGAACTCCATATTCATATATTGCTGTGAAGCCTTAGGTATTATGGTGGACTACATACAGCCGTTTGTTCAGCCTATTATGGCGGACTAGAATAAAGCAAGAGTGTGTGCTAACTAGATTTCACTTTTCGTATATGTATTTTGACAGGCCAGATGTCAAGTTTGAACATCGGGGGAGAATTGGCCAATCACTGCAATTTTTCTGGATCATGCTTGGAAAAAGTTGTGTTGAAGCCCTGATCCAACCCGAGCCATCAACCCATGGCTTTGCCTGTAAGCATTGCTTCATGGGTGAATCTCTTGCCCCTGCTTTGTCGCATCAAGTTTTCATCGATGCCGTCTTGTGGAAATCCTTTTTGTTGATCTTTACTGGATCCTAGTGGATTGCTTCGGAAAGTTTTTAGCGGACTCTCTTCAGAGCCTTGTATTTAGCGCATGTGCACGCTCGCTTGTTCGTTTTAAGTCCAGAAAGCTTACAGAGTTGAGTGGATGTGTTAACGTATAGTGTTCCTGTCTGTTCAAGCCTGTTGTAAATGTGGAGGCGGTGATATCTTGTTGTTTGTTGTACCAATCATAAGAGTAAATATTGAGATGCGTATTTTCCCAAATATCGAGCAGACTTTGTATATCTACTACATCACTTTTTGTGTAAAGTACGGGAGAGCTACGCATTTGCGAGGAAGGGTGTGTTTGGTTTGTGCCCAAGTTTGCCCTACCAGAAATTTGGTGGTTGAGGTTTAGCTTGGCAAACATTGGCTAGGAAAATGACTAGAGTTGCCAATGAACCATTTGCATGCCAAGCAATTGCAAACATGGACCAACCAATATTTTTGACCATGACAAAAGGAAAAAGGTATCACCAGCCCACCAGGGTTCCTTGTTGCTCGGATTTATTGTGGATTTATTTCAGGAATTTTGGTGATGCGTCTTTAGTGGGAGGAGACGTTCCTGTCGACTACGAGGCGCCTACGGTGACTTGTAAAATCTTAAAATGATATACCGACTCAGTCTCTCGGAGGTGCTCATAAGGATAGGGTGTGCGTGTGTGCATTCATAGGGATGAGGGTATGTATGTATATATGAGCGCTTGCGTTTGTATTGTGTTCAAAAAGAAAAAGAAAGAAGGTAGGGTAGACTTTGGTGACAATCCAAATAGGATCGGTGTCAGAAAGATGCGCCGACTTGTTAATTATCTTTGTTCTAGAATACGGGAGGGGGCACCTTATATGTCAAACCAAATTTTATTTTAATTTTTTGCTTCTATTTCAAACCATTGCTGTGATGGTTTAAGGCAACAAAAGGCTGAACCCATTGCTGTGAGCCTCTGATCTAAGGCAGAATGGTCTGATGTCTCATGTCTGAACCCATTGCTGTGATCACAATTCACAAAGGGCTGTAGCCTGACGAGGTGAAAGCACCCTTGACCCTACTGTAAAAAAAGAAAGCACCCTTGACCGATAGATGATGATTTCAGCAAATCAAATCACGTTAGCATTCTGTCGCATCCTCTTATCAAGAAGCAAAAGCTGAAGGTTGGAACTTGGAAGTGAACCCAAATCACGGCGCAACAGAAGGGAGGGCTGCACAGTCGCCACACGCGAATACACCAAGTTTATCATCCATTGATAGAAGGAGTTAGAACGAGTAAAAGTAGGGGTATAACACAAGACAAGGAGGCGTGAACATGGCACCAGAGCAGAGAGTCAAGGGATGCTCGGCCCGAACAAGCTAAACCCACAAAGGCACAAAGCACCGAAGAAGAGATGGAGACCGAACCAACAAGACCGGGAACACTGCGAGCGACAAGATAATGCCTTCAAGAAGGAAAACTGCAACAAAAATCAGAACTTGTAGCATTCAGGAAAATTTGCACTTACATTACCCATAATAGTCACAAAATACATGTTTGATTACCTATATATGCTTCATAAGAGAAATCAGTACACATGTTCTTTCGTGATGTGCTTGAGGTTTGTGGTTTGAGAGATCTTGGTTTTGCAGGCTTGCCATACACTTATGATAATCGTTGTGCTGGCCGGGCAAATGTAAAAGCCCGCCTTGATCGGGCTATTGCAAATAACTCCTGGCGGGATCTATTCTCGGAGGCCAAGGTGGAGCACCTGGTTGCACCAAGTTCGGATCACTTGGCGATCCTGCTCCGATGCGTCATGGAGGAGGCTTCACCACCGGCCGGCAGAAGATGTCGGAAATATGAGGTGATGTGGGGGCGTGACCCGGCTCCCTCAGAGGTAATTATGAACAGTTGGGCTGACTTGGGCTCAATGCTAAATTTGGGAGATATTGCCCCCAGACTAGGTAACTTGATGAAAACACTTCAGGATTGAAGCCGTAATTTTTTGGATAATGTTATAAAGGAAATTAACAAGTCTTGCTCTCGCTTGGAGGAGCTTATGTCTATGAATGCAGATCGCAAGGAAACTAGAGAAGCTAATGACATGATGAATGAACTCCTGTACAAAGAGGAGATGCTCTGGATGCAAAGATACCGAGTCGCGTGGTTGCGGGAGGGCGACCACAACACACAATTCTTTCATTGGAAAGCGGTTTGGTGGGCACGAAAAAAATCATATCAAGTCACTTGTTGATGATGTAGGAGTGGTGCACAAGGACCATGAGTCTATGGCTGCTATGGCAACGTCTTATTTTTCCAATCTGTTTTCTGCCGACGCCTTGCTATATGTGGACCCAATGATTAACTTAATTAACTCCCGTGTTACTGAAGGCATGAATGATGGTCTGTGTGCAGATTTTACGGTCAAGGAGATTGCAGATGCTCTATTCCAAATTGGCCCTCTCAAAGCTCCGGGGCTGGATGGGTTCCTTGCCAGATTTTTTCAGAGAAATTGGTCCGTCATGAGAGAGCAAGTTATTGTAGGAGTGAAGGAATTTTTTCGGACAGGGGTCATGCCTGATGGAGTGAATGACACTTCCATTATCCTCATCCCAAAGGTAGATAACTCTGAGCGGCTCACTGAGTATTGGCCTATCAGTTTGTGCAATGTCATCTATAAGGTGGTGTCTAAATAATTGCAGGGTGCCTTTGTTCTTGGGCGGATGATTACTAATAACGTGTTGCTTGCTTTTGAGTGCATTCATTATATTCAGTAGGAAAAAGACCAGAACAAAAGTTTCTGTGCATATAAATTGAATCTGTTAAAAGCTTATGACAGGGTTGATTGGATCTTCTTGGAGCGGACGATGCAAAAGATGAGCATTGCTCGCCGTTGGGTGAACTAGATTTATGACATGTGTCACCTCGGTGAGATATAGTGTTAAATTTAATGGGACCCTCTTGGATTCTTTCACACCGACGCGTGGGCTTTGGCAAGGTGACCCTCTCTCTCCGTTTCTGTTTCTATTTGTTGCTGATGGTCTCTCGGCTTTGTTGAAGGATGGAGAAGATAGGGCGACTACACACCCCTGAAAGTCTACCGTAGAGCACCAGGTGCTTCTCATTTGCTATTTGCAGATGACACCATGCTATTCTTTAAAGCAGAAGAGGAACAAGCTAAGAAAGTACATGAGGTCTTGCTCACGTATGAGAGAGCTACGGGCTAATGCATTAATCCAGCCAAGTGTAGTGTACTGTTTGGAAATGCTTGTATTGCGGGCAGCCAGGAAAATGTGCGCACAATATTGCATGTTGATCTAGTTACTTTTGAGGGAAAATATCTGGTTCTCACTCCACCAAATGGGCGTATGAAACAGGGGTAAATTTTGGAACTTGCAATCAAGACTTCTGAAGAGGATTATAGCTTGGGGAGATACTCTATCACTCGCTGAGAAAGAAAACCATAATCAAAGTTGTAGCACAGACCATTCCCACTTATATTATGGGTGTTTTTAAGTTGTCGATGTCAGTTGTGATGATCTGAACAAGATAGTTCAGAACTTTTGGTGAGGCTCATCTGAGGGCAAAAGTAAAACTCACTAGATGGCGTGGCCGCATATTCAGGCGCATAAAATGAAGGGAGGGTTAGGTTTTAGAGACTTCCGTCTTTTCAACCAAGCACTCCTCGTGAGGCAGGCTTGGAGACTTTTGATTAATCCTAATAGTCTACGTGCGCAGGTTTTGAAAGCCCGATACTATCCGAGGGGCGTCTTGAGGACATGGTATTTTCGGGAAATGCCTCCCCTTCATGGCAGGCCATCCAATATGACCTCGAGCTCTTGAAAAAGGGTTTGGTGTGGCACGTCGGAAACGGGAAAAATATCCGCATCTAGCGGGATTGATGGTTGCCCACGGTGCCAACAGGGCAGCCGATCACGCAATAGGGTACCTGCAGACTATGGCGGGTGGTGGACCTCCTAGATGCGTCCGGTGCTTGGCGCCTGGACGTGCTTTGGTGATACTTCCTTCCAATCGACGTCGACAATAACGCCAACATCCACACTTCATCACGCCTTACTGAGGACATCATCGCTTGGGCGCCGGAGAGGAGCGGTATCTTCACCGTTCGATCTGCCTACCGCCTTGCCATGGACGAGCGCGAGCGTCCATTGGCGTCAGCCACGAGCAGGGCACCGGATAATTATCACGCCATATGGAAGATCATATGGGGGTGCCCTGCTCCCCCAAAGGTACGCGTCTTCGCATGGAGGCTAGTGTCCAACTCTCTTGCAACTTGGGCTAATAAATGGTCCCGCCACCTGGAGCTTACTGATGTGTGTCCCCTTTGTGGTGTGGAACGAGAGGATGGTTTCTAGACAATGTGCTGGTGCCCCCTCACGATGGATTTGTAGCGTGTTATGGCATCAGATTGGCCCATGCCGAAGGTAGAGGACATAATCAATACATGTCCGGAATGGTTATTCTCCCTGTTGGAGCCTCTCTCGAAAACCACGCGCATGGTAGTTCTCATGACCATGTGGTGAGAGTGGTATATGCAGACGGAATTACTCATGGGAAAGCTCCACCGCCAATTGAAGCGTCGTATTCCTCCATGGCTATATTAATTCCTTGCTTTGTTTACAGCAATGGCCTCAAGGGGATATGGAGAAGGGCAAGATGATAGTGCAGATTGAGAAGGGCAAGATGACAGTCAAGATGATAGCTCCTTGGAGGTGCTGTAGAGGCCCTTCCCCTTTCCATGCATGTTCCTCCTCCCGGGTGAAAGCCCAAAATCCGGCTTGGGTTGGGCGGGGACGACGCGTTGTGCGTCCTTGTTGGGAAATGTAGCATGCAATTTCAAAAAAATTCCTACGCTCAAGCAAGATCTATCTAGGAGATGCATAACAACGAGAGGGGAAGAGTGTGTCCACGTACCATCGTAGACCGAAAGCGGAAGCGTTTGACAATGCGGTTGATGTAGTCGAACTTCTTCTAGATCCGACCGATCAAGCACCGAACATATGGCACCTCCGAGTTCTGCACACGTTCAGATCGATGACGTCCCTTGTCCTCTTGATCCAGCAAATGTGTCGAGGAAGAAGATGAGTTCCGTCAGAACGACAGTGTGGTGACGGTGATGGTGAAGTGATCCGCGTAGGGCTTCGCCTAAGCACTACGAAGATATGATCGAAGGTGTAAACTATGGAGGGGCGCCGCACACGGCTAACAATTGTTGGTGTGTGTTCTAGGCGCCCCCTCCCCATGTATATATAGGTGGGAGGGGGAGGGGAGCAGCCTTGGGGCGCCCCAAGTAGGAGGAATCCTACTTGGGGGGCCTATTCCAATTCCCCCCCCCCCCTACCATATTTGCCGGAAGGGAAAAGGAAGAGAGGGGAGAGGAAAGGAAGGGGGAGGCCGACTCCCCCCTTTTCCTTCTCCCACTTGGCCGGCAGCCTAGGAGGGGTGCGCCAGCACCTTGTGGGCTGGTGTGCCCCTTCCCCTTTGGCCCATTAACCTTCCGGGGTATCCGATAACCTCTCTGGTACTCCGATAAATATCCGTTACACTCCGGAACACTTCCAGTGTCTGAATACTATCGTCCTATATATCAATATTTACCTCTCAACCATTTCGAGACTCCTCGTCATGTCCTTGATTCGGGACTCTGAACAACATTCGGTCACCAAATCACATAACTCATATAATACTAAATCGTCATTGAACGTTAAGCGTGCGGACCCTACGGGTTCGAGAACTATGTAGACATGACCGAGACACCTCTATTGTCAACAACCAATAGCGGAACCTGGATGCTCATATTGGTTCCTACATATTCTACGAAGATCTTTACCGGTCGAACTGTAATGACAACATACATTATTCCCTTTGTCATCGGTATGTTACTTGCTCGAGATTCGATCGTCGGTATCTTTATACCTAGTTCAATCTCGTTACTGGCAAGTCTCTTTACTCGTTCCGTAATACATCATCCCGCAACTAACTCATTAGTCACTTTTCTTGCAAGGCTTCTTATGATGTGTTTTACCGAGAGGGTCCAGAGATACCTCTCCGATACTCGGAGTGACAAATCCTAATCTCGATCTATGCCAACCCAACAAACACCTTCGGAGATAACTGTAGAGCATCTTTATAATCACCCAGTTACGTCGTGACGTTTGATAGCACACAATGTATTCCTCCAGTATTCGGGAGTTGCATAATCTCATAGTTAAAGGAATATGTATATGACATGAAGAAAGCAATAGAAATAAAACTGGAAGATCAATATGCTAAGCTAACGGATGGGTCTTGTCCATCACATCATTCTCCTAATGATGTGATCCCGTTCATCAAATGACAACACATGTCTATGGTTAGAAAACTTAACCATCTTTGATTAACGAGCTAGTCTAGTAGAGGCTTACTAGGGACACGGTGTTTTGTCTATGTATCCACACATGTATCAAGTTTCCGGTTAATACAATTCTAGCATGAATAATAAATATTTATCATGAATAAGGAAATATAGAATAAAATTTTTATTATTGCCTCTAGGGCATATTTCCTTCAACCGTGTCTTCCTTGGGGGTGCCGCCTGGGGAGGGTTGCGTTTAGGTGGGGGTTCAAAAGTCGGAGCTTTGTCCGGTGACGGTGGTGTTAGTGAGGTTATGCATGGTTGAAGGCGTCCTCGTTTCCTTCATGGGTGGTGTATCTCTGCCGGTGTCGCGTTTGGTCCAGTTCCGACGGTGCGGCGCCTCGACCCGGCGGTAGGGGATAGGGTTCCCCTACCCGGTTGGACATGCGCCTCGCCAGCGACGAAACCCCGGTCCTCTTCTTCAACGGCTGCCTGGCAATGCTCCTCGGTGGCCAGTTGGTTCTACTTGATGCCCTTGCTACCTTTCTTCAGTAGCTGCACTTGGTGGTTTTCCTGCAGTCCTCAGGTGCTCTAGGATGTGGCGGTGCGGCAGTCGCGGAGTGCTCGAATGTTCAAGTGGATGTGTGTTGTGGCTGCTCCAGGTCTCGAAGCTAGCACTTCTCCTACTCTAGGGTGAGCGTCTCTCAAGTTCGACGATACGGTGCCTTACGAGCCATGGCGAGAGGGAAGGGTCCCTCTACGGCAAGAGAAGGAGGATGTGTGTAGTCTTTCGCCATGGGCGTTGGTCGGGCTCACTTCTACACTATGTTGTAAGAGGTCCACGTCGTGCTTGTGTGTGTCCCTTTCCTAGATGTTTGTTTGGCTGTAGTCTTCGGCTAGGACAAGCAACGCACTTTGTTTTTCCTGTTTTCTTTTTGAGCTTGTGCGCTCCATTGAGTTGTAAGCTTCCTAGAGTGCCCCCTTGTATCATTTGGCCGAGGTGGTTTGTGTGTGTTTGTAATTCCTGGCCGGTTAATGGTTTTGTTAATTCAAAGTCGAGCTCTTCGCGAGCCTTCGTTCTAAAAAAACTAGTGCAGATTGAGGCCCTGAGGAGGCATCCAGATGTGCCAAGTAAGATGGACCGGCGCTGGGTTATGCCCTCTACTCGCTGGACTAAATTGAATGTAGATGGCGGCTATGTACCTACTTCAGGAGCTGCAGGAGGAAGCATGGTTGTCCGCTCGGATCACGGTGAAATTATATTCACTGCTTCTAGGAAGATCCATACCTGGGAAAATAGTCTCCATGCTGAACTAGCGGCCTGTAAGGAGGGCCTTGATCTTGCACTGTACCGGACTGAGCTTCCTATTGCGATCAAGATGGATAGTACCGAAGCCGTCAAAATGATAAAAAGGCCACGTCAGAGGACATGTCGAAATTTCATGTACTCGTTGAGGAGATCAAGAGGATGGCCACTGATGACCCCAAGGAGATTTCTATTACTGCTATTAGTCGTTCGCAAAATAAAGTTAGTCACGAGCTCGCTGCATATGGTAGAAGTACTCCCCGTACTGCAGTTTGGCTGGGTTCAGGCTTAAGCAATATTGTTGTAATGGTACTGGCTGATTTGCCTCCTTGAGTTAATATAAATCTCCCTTTTTTGCGCAAAAAAAGGGTACACATGTCCTTTGTCCTTTGTCTTTTGAAGGACGAATATTACCGTTGCTGCCCTTAACAATGGTCATTTGGTCCCCCGCAAAAAATCATGGTCACTTTCACTTGATCAGTCTATTCTCCTTTTGAGTCCCAGCAACCGACAGAAAGAGTGAATTCCGCTTTTTACCCTATGGTTGTACATTTATGACACTAATTACCCCATCTAATGGAAATTCATCTAGAATACCCCTTTTGAAAGCTTTGGATCCTCGTTTTCTCATGCGTGTCCATCAGGCAAGGTGTGAGGTGACGTGGGGTCCAAAAGTATGTGTACGACCACGGGGAATGGAATAGTGAAGGAAATATGCCCTAGAGGCAATAATAAAGTTGTTATTTATATTTCCTTATATCATGATAAATGTTTATTATTCATGCTAGAATTGTATTAACCGAAAACTTAGTACATGTGTGAATACATAGACAAACAGAGTATCACTAGTATACCTCTACTTGACTAGCTCGTTGAATCAAAGATAGTTAAGTTTCCTAGCCATAGACATGAGTTCTCATTTGGTTAACGGGATCACATCATTAGAGAATGGTGTGATTGACTTGAACCATTCCGTTAGCTTAGCATAATGATCGTTTAGTTTGTTGATATTGCTTTCTTCATAACTTATACATGTTCCTATGACTATGAGATCATGCAACTCCCGAATACCGGAGGAACACTTTGCGTGCTACCAAACGTCACAACGTAACTGGGTGATTATAAAGGTGCTCTACAGGTGTCTCCGATGGTGTTTGTTGAGTTGGCATAGATCGAGATTAGGATTTGTCACTCCGATTGTCGGAGAGGTATCTCTGGGCCCTCTCGCTAATGCACATCAATATAAGCCTTGCAAGCAATGTGACTAACGAGTTAGTTACGGGATGATGCATTACAAAATGAGTAAAGAGACCTGTCGGTAACGAGATTGAACTAGGTATTGAGATACCGACGATCGAATCTCGAGCAAGTAACATACCGATGACAAAGGGAACAATGTATATTGTTATCCGGTTTGACCGATAAAGATCTTCGTAGAATATGTGGGAACCAATATGAACATCTAGGTTCCGCTATTGGTTATTGACCGGAGACATGTCTCGGTCATGTCTACACAGTTCTCGAACCCGTAGGGTCCGCACGCTTAACATTCGGTGACGATCGGTATTATGAGTTTATATGTTTTCATGTACCAAAGGTAGTTTGGAGTCCCGGATGTGATCACGAGGAGTCTCGAAATGGTCGATACGTAAAGATCGATATATTTGAAGCCTATGTTTAGACATCGGAATGGTTCCGGATGAGTTCGGGCATTTTCCGGAGTACCGGGAGGTTATCGGAACCCCCCGGGGAGTATATGGTCCCTAATGGGCTTTAGGGGAGAGAGGGAGGGGCTGCCTAGGGCAGGCTGCGCGCCCCCCAAGGCCTAGTCCGAATTGGACTAGGGGGAGGGGCGGCGCCCCCTCCTTCCTTCTCTTCTCTCTTCCCTTTCCTTCTCTCATACTCCTACTACATGGAAGGGGGGAATCCTACTCCCGGTGGGTGTAGGACTCCCCAGGGCGCGCCATAGTAGAGGGCCGGCCCTCCCCCTCCTCCACTCCTTTATATACGAGGGAGGGGGGCACCCCATAGACACACAAGTTGATCATTGATCTCTTAGCCGTGTGCGGTGCCCCCCTCCACCATAATCCACCTCGGTCATATCGTAGCGGTGCTTAGGCGAAGCCCTGTTCCGGTAGCATCATCATCACCGTCATCACGTCGTCGTGCTAATGAAGCTCTCCCTCAACACTCTTCTGGATCATGAGTTCGTGGGACGTCACCGAGCCGAACGTGTGCAGATCGCGGAGGCGCCATACTTTCGGTACTAGGATCGGTCGATCGTGAAGACGTACGACTACATCAACCGCGTTGTCATAACGCTTCCGCTTACGGTCTACGAGGGTACGTGGACAACACTCTTACCCTCTCGTTGCTAGGCATCACCATGATCTTACTTGTGCGTAGGAAATTTTTGAAATTGCTGTGTTCGCCAACAAATAGAGGGACAAGAGAAGTATGGACATGATCGTCAATGATGCCCTCCAATCTTTACAAATCATTGACGCAACATGCCAATCATATCTAACATGAACAAGGAAAATGCAAAATTGGGGTAAAACCGTGTTAAAAGTCTCCAAAAATCTGCTATTTTTATATAAGTTCCACTAAATGGGGTAATATGTAGAAGAACAATTTTGTGATGTTATGTTAGCAACAATAAATCATCAATTAGATCAAATGAATAGTCATACTAAATGCTAAATTACTAATCAAACTCATAGAGGGGAACAAGAAGATATTCCAAAATTTAGTGTCACCCCAAAATTACTCATACTAGCGTACATGCAACACTGCATACTGGGATCCGGTAGTTTAAGGTTGTAATTGAGCTGGGTAGAGGGCACTTCCAAAATCAAGTAGCCAAATTCGTATGGGGGCCGGCCGACAATGTGGAGGTGGCCGACCAACATCGACGACCACTAGCCAGTGGCGAAGAGCCGAAGACGACCATCTCAGGCACGCTCTTGTCCCCCTCCTAACCTCCTCGGCTTCGGGATGTTAAACAACGTCGCACACGGATCAGAGGCGAGCTTCTCCTTAGCATCGGCATTGAGGCAGGGCGGCGGCGGAGCTGATCAATCGTGCCCGAGCATGGTTGGGGAAAAGAGAGGTGAAGCAACCGAGCCTGTTGGTTTAGTGCTCATGAATCGTGATGATGCACAGATGGGCTTGTGGCCTTGTGAGTTTATGGATGGGCCTACCAAAAGTTGCAGGGAGATTACTACTCCCTCCGATTAAAAATAAGTGTCAGAGTTTTGAATTTTGAACTATGGTTAGTTTGTTATGGATCAAAGGGAGGGCAGGCCCCCCTCAGACTTCTACATAGCTCCGAGTTGTGCCGCTTATCCTATCGCTAAATGCATCCCTGAAGGAGACTAACAGTCACCCTTTCCCTGGTACATACAACAACATAATAGTGAACTCCTCCACTATCGCACTAGGGTCGATTAGGTAGGCAATTAGGGTTGGGGGGGGTACCTGTAGTCCACCCTGAAACAGACGAAGTAATTTGTTAGTTTATGAAATATATAAAAGAGAGGGGCCCGATGGACGTACGGTTCTTGTTTGATCGTGATAGTTCGGATCTCCTGCAGCTCTGCCTCCTAGGCCGGCTAGGCATGGCCGAGAAGGTGTGCCCGTTGAACAGGAGTACATTGTTCTTGTCGCACGGACCTTCGTGGCAGAGGCTCGTGAAGGCAACCACAATGTGAGCTTTTGCTGCCTCTAAAGCTGCATCCAAGGCTATAGCGGTTGCCTCTATACACTTCATTGTCAGCCTCTAAGGCAAAAAAAGCTTGGCGTTGCCTCCAAGCGTAGCGGCTGCCTCTAACTCTTCTTGCCGAATAAAATATTCTAGTGTCCCCACCAGTCAGCCAATTAGTTGTAGGAGAAAGTTGTGGGTTGATTGATAAAGGTTGCATGTATTATTTGATTGTAGGTCCAGCTTTGACACTAAAATTAGAGGCTACACATTGGGTCGTTTTCAGCTAAGATTAGAAGCAGGCCCATGGGTCCTAGTTTAGAGGCAAGTATGCCTCTAGACATTGTGGATGCTATGAATGTCGCCATGACGCCCTCCTTGTTGCACACTGCCTAATTGCAGGTGATTCGGTAGCAGCTGCCACAGCTGGCGTAGAGTCCCAACTTCACGGTCGCAGGAAATACTACTAGTGAGAACAGTGGCCTAGCGACGACGGGGCCATAGCCGCATCATAGGAACATAAGAGAATAGACATAAACTAGGAAAAGAATAATTGTGTTAAACATACATGACAGGCACATATCTACATGACAGGCGCACCTAGGAGATAGTTAGGTTGTTAGAGTATAATGTTTATCTCATGTAACTTCTTATCTCTATCTCCTTTTCTTGATCTCCAAGTATGTAATCTCAACCGAATGTATGCACTGTTATGGGAGGTGCGCCCCATCTATATAACACGAAGCCGTCAGCCTGAGAAGGCAAGACGTTCCGCTAGTTTGCACATGGTAATCAGAGCCCCATCTCTTCCCATCTATTGAGATCCCATCTACACGAGCCTAGCCATGTCTTCCTCCTCCTCCGGCGCTTCCCAGGCTACCCTCAATGGGCAGGTCACCGAGAAGCTAACACGCACGAACTACATGCTCTGGCGCACGCAGGTCACTCCCCACCTGCGCGGCGCCGTCGTCTTCGGCTACGTCGACGGCACCACACCGGAGCCGGCCAGGCTTCATGTCACCAAGGACAAGGATGGCAAAGAAAGCACTGAGCCCAACCCTCTCCACCCAATCTGGGTCTGGGAGGATCAGTAGGTGTTGGGCTACTTGCTCAGCACCCTCTGCAAGGAGGTACTTATCGTGGTGACCACGGTCACCACGGCGCACGCGCTCTGGACAGCGTTGGCAGGTATGTTTTCCTCGCAGTCCATGAGTCGTGTGAACAACATTAGGACGTTGCTCATCAACGCGCAGAAGGGCAACCAGATGGTTGCCGCCTACTTCGCCTCTCTTCGTGGCCTCGCCGATGAGCTTGCCGCCGCGAGGAAGGCCATCGAAGACGACGAGCTCATCTCCTACATCATCCACGGACTCGACGTCGACTACCAGCCCCTCATCTCTGCCCTCGATGCATGCGTCATGCCAGTCTCCCTCGACGAGCTCTACGCCATGCTCAGCAACTTCGATCAGCGCATGGCCCAGTTCAATCACTCGAGTAGCGGCGGCTTCCGCTCCTCTGCCAACGCCGCGGTGCGTGGCCGTGGTGGTGGATCACGTGGTCGTGGCTCTTCTCGCGCCAAGGGGCGATCTGGAGGAGACGGGAGACGGTGGTGGCGGCAACAGCGGCGGCGGCAACGGCCGCTCTGGTTGAGGGAGTCCTGGATTAGGGGGTGTTCGGGTAGCCGGACTATACCTTCAGCCGGACTCCTGGACTATGAAGATACAAGATTGAAGACTTCGTCTCGTGTCCGGATGGGACTTTCCTTGGCGTGGAAGGCAAGCTTGGCGATGCGGATATTCAAGATCTCCTACCATTGTAACCGACTCTATGTAACCCTAACCCTATCCGGTGTCTATATAAACCGGAGGGTTGTAGTCCGTAGGCAATCAACTCCATACACAACAATCATACCATAGGCTAGCTTCTAGGGTTTAGCCTCCTTGATCTCATGGTAGATCTACTCTTGTACTACCCATATCATCAATATTAATCAAGCAGGACGTAGGGTTTTACCTCCATCAAGAGGGCCCGAACCTGGGTAAAACATCGTGTTCCCTGCCTCCTGTTACCATCCGGCCTAGACGCACAGTTCGGGACCCCCTACCCGAGATCCGCCGGTTTTGACACCGACATTGGTGCTTTCATTGAGAGTTCCTCTGTGTCGTCGCCTTTAGGCCCGATGGCTCCTTTGATCATCAACAACGATGCGGTCCAGGGTGAGACTTTGCTCCCCGGACAGATCTTCATCTTCGGCGGCTTCGCTCTGCAGGCCAATTCGCTTGGCCACCTTGAGCAGATCGAAAGCTACGCCCCTGGACATCAGGTCAGGTTTGGAAGCCTAAACTACACGACTGACATCCACGGGGACTTGATCTTCGACGGATTCGAGCCACAGCCAAGCGCGCCGCACTGTCTCGATGGGCATGATATAGCTCTGCCGCTGAACAGTGCCTTGGAGGCCGCACACACATCGGTTTCGACCATTGATTCGAAGCCTACTGCGCCGATCGAGGATCAGCGGTTGGACGCTGCCTCAGGGGCTGCGATCTCAGAGGCGATCGAGCCGAACTCCAGCCCTGCACTCCGCATGGCCCGTGACTCCGAGGAGCCGGATTACTCTCCGAACTCCGAACCCCCCGCGCCCCTGCCTATCTAATCCGATTGGGCGCCGATAATGGAGTTCACCGCCGCAGACATCTTTCAGCATTCGCCTTTTGGCGACATCCTGAATTCTCTTAAGTCTCTCTCTTTATCAGGAGAGCCCTGGCCGGACTACGGTCAGCAAGGGTGGAATACGGACGATGAGGAAATTCAAAGCCCACCCACCACCCACTTTGTAGCCACTGTCGACGATCTAACCGACATGCTTGACTTCAGCTCCGAAGACATCGACGGCATGGACGACGATGTAGGAGACGAATAGGAACCAGCACATGTAGGGCGCTGGAAGGCCACCTCATCATATGACATATATATGGTGGATACTCCAAAAGATGGAGATGGCGATGGAATAGTGGGGGATGACGCCCCCAAGAAACAGCCAAAGCGCCAGCGTCAGCGGCGCCGCTCTAAATCCCGCCAAAGCAAAAATGGTGATTCCGGCACGGGAGATAATACTACCCCGGATAGCGCCGAAGAACACCCACCTCAGCAAGATTCGGCACAGGAAGATGGAGAAGCTAGCCCTCATGAGAGAGCGGCAGACCGAGAGGTCGAGGATGATAACTATATGCCTCCCTCCGAAGACGAGGCAAGCCTCGATGACGACGAATTCGTCATACCATCAGACCCCGCCGAACAAGAGCGTTTTAAACGCAGGCTTTTAGCCACGGCAAGCAGCCTCAAGAAAAAGCAGCAACAGCTTAAAGCTACCCAAGATTTGCTAGCTGACAGATGGACTGAAGTCCTTGCGGCCGAAGAGTATGAACTCGAACGCCCCTCCAAGAGTTACCCGAAGCGCAGGCCGCTACCCCGATCAGAGGAGGAAGCACCTACATCACCAGCGCATGACATGGCAGACCGGCCACCTCGCGGCCGCGACAGAGAGGCCTCTCGGCCCTCCACCCAAGCCATGCCCCGACGCCGCTCAACTAAGGCACGGGAAAACGCGCCCGACCTGCGAGACATACTGGAGGATAAGACAAGACAAACAAGATCGATCTACGGATCGCGCAAGTGCCCTACGGCATGTGACAATGATTCTCACTCCGGATACAACAAATCCGGCCGGGCCGAACACAACAGACATAGCTCTTCCGAGCTGCGTCGTGATATAGCCCAGTACAGAGGCGCCGCACACCCGCTATGCTTCACGAATGAAGTAATGGATCATAAAATCCCAGAGGGTTTCAAACCCGTAAACATCAAATCATACGATGGCACAACAGACCCGGCGGTATGGATCGAGGATTATCTCCTTCACATCCACATGGCACGCGGCGATGATCTACACGCCATCAAATACCTCCCGCTCAAACTTAAAGAACCGGCCCGGCATTGGCTTAACAGCTTGCCAGCAGACTCAATCGGTTCTTGGGAGGACCTAGAAGCCGCATTCCTCGACAACTTCCAGGGCACTTACGTGCGACCGCCGGATGCCGACGACTTAAGCCACATAATTTTGCAGCCAGAAGAATCGGCCAGACAATTCTGGACACGGTTCCTAACAAAGAAAAACTAGATAGTCGACTGTTCGGACGCAGAGGCCCTAGCAGCCTTCAAGCATAACATCCGCGACGAGTGGCTTGCCCGGCACCTGGGACAGGAAAAGCCGAAATCCATGGCAGCCCTCACGACACTCATGACCCGCTTTTGCACGGAAGAAGACAGCTGGCTAGCTCGTAGTAACTGTTGGGGAACGTAGTAATTTCAAAAAAAATTCCTACGCACACGCAAGATCATGGTGATGCATAGCAACGAGAGGGGATAGTGTGATCTACGTACCCTTGTAGATCGACAACGGAAGCGTTAACTTGGTTGATGTAGTCGTACGTCTTCACGACCCAACCGATCAAGCATCGAAACTACGGCACCTCCGAGTTCTAGCACACGTTCAGCTCGATGACGATCCCCGGACTCCGGTCCAGCAAAGTGTCGGGGAAGAGTTCCGTCAGCACGATGGCGTGGTGACGATCTTGATGTACTACTGTCGCAGGGCTTCGCCTAAGCACCGCTACAATATTATCGAGGACTATGGTGGAAGGGGGCACCGCACACGGCTAAGAATATGATCATGTGGATCAACTTATGTCCTTAGGGGTGCCCCTTGCCTCCGTATATAAAGGTTCAAAGGGGGGGCGGCCGGCCAAGAGGAGGCGCGCCAGGAGGAGTCCTACTCCCTCCGGGACTCCCCCCCTTTCCTAGTTGGAATAGGATTCGCGGAGGGGGGGGGGGGAAAGAGGAGAGAGAGGAGGAAGGGGGGCCGGCCCCCTCTCCTTGTCCTATTCGGACCAAGGGGGGAGGGGCGCGCGGCCCATCTCTGGCCACCTCTCCTCTCTTCCACTAAGGCCCACTAAGGCCCATATACCTCCCGGGGGGGGGGTTCCGGTAACCTCCCGGTAATCCGGTAAAATCCTGATTTCACCCGGAACACTTCCGATATCCAAACATAGGCTTCCAATATATCAATCTTTATGTCTCGACCATTTCAAGACTCCTCGTCATGTCCGTGATCACATCCGGGACTCTGAACAATCTTCGATACATCAAAATGCATAAACTCATAATATAACTGTCATCGTAACCTTAAGCGTGCGGACCCTACGGGTTCGAGAACAATGTAGACATGACCGAGACACGTCTCCGGTCAATAACCAATAGCGGGACCTGGATGCCCATATTGGCTCCTACATATTCTACGAAGATCTTTATCGGTCAGACCGCATAACAACATACGTCGTTCCCTTTGTCATCGGTATGTTACTTACCCGAGATTCGATCGTCGGTATTCCAATACCTAGTTCAATCTCGTTGCCGGTAAGTCTCTTTACTCGTTCTGTAATACATCATCCCGCAACTAACTCATTTAGTTGCAATGCTTGCAAGGCTTAAGTGATGTGCATTACCGAGAGGGCCCAGAGATACCTCTCCGACAATCGGAGTGACAAAACCTAATCTCGAAATACGCCAACCCAACATGTACCTTTGGAGACACCTGTAGTACTCCTTTATAATCACCCAGTTACATTGTGACGTTTGGTAGTACCCAAAGTGTTCCTCCGGTAAACGGGAGTTGCATAATCTCATAGTTATAGGAACATGTATAAGTCATGAAGAAAGCAATAGCAGCATACTAAACGATCGGGTGCTAAGCTAATGGAATGGGTCATGTCAATCAGATCATTCAACTAATGATGTGATCCCGTTAATCAAATAACAACTCTTTGTCCATGGTTAGGAAACATAACCATCTTTGATTAACGAGCTAGTCAAGTAGAGGCATACTAGTGACACTTTGTTTGTCTATGTATTCACACATGTATTATGTTTCCGGTTAATACAATTCTAGCATGAATAATAAACATTTATCATGATTATAAGGAAATAAATAATAACTTTATTATTGCCTCTAGGGCATATTTCATTCACTCTCCCACTTGCACTAGAGTCAATAATCTAAATTACACAGTAATGATTCTAACACCCATGGAGCCTTGGTGCTGATCATGTTTTGCTCGTGGAAGAGGCTTAGTCAACGGGTCTGCAATATTCAGATCCATATGTATCTTGCAAATCTCTATGTCTCCCACCTGGACTAGATCCCGGATGGAATTGAAGCGTCTCTTGATGTGCTTGGTTCTCTTGTGAAATATGGATTCCTTCGCCAAGGCAATTGCACCAGTATTGTCACAAAAGATTTTCATTGGACCCGATGCACTAGGTATGACACCTAGATCGGATATGAACTCCTTCATCCAGACTCCTTCATTCGCTGCTTCCGAAGCAGCTATGTATTCCGCTTCACACGTAGATCCCACCACGACGCTCTGTTTAGAACTGCACCAACTGACAGCTCCACCGTTTAATGTAAACACGTATCCGGTTTGCGATTTAGAATCGTCCGGATCAGTGTCAAAGCTTGCATCAACGTAACCGTTTACGATGAGCTCTTTGTCACCTCCATATACGAGAAACATATCCATAGTCCTTTTCAGGTACTTCAGGATGTTCTTGACCGCTGTCCAGTGATCCACTCCTGGATTACTTTGGTACCTCCCTGCTAGACTTATAGCAAGGCACACATTAGGTCTGGTACACAGCATTGCATACATGATAGAGCCTATGGCTGAAGCATAGGGAACATCTTTCATTTTCTCTCTATCTTCTGCAGTGGTCGGGCATTGAGTCTGACTCAACTTCACACCTTGTAACACAGGCAAGAACCCTTTCTTTGCTTGATCCATTTTGAACTTCTTCAAAATCTTGTCAAGGTATGTGCTTTTTGAAAGTCCAATTAAATGTCTTGATCTATCTCTATAGATCTTTATGCCTAATATGTAAGCAGCTTCACCGAGGTCTTTCATTGAAAAACTCTTATTCAAGTATCCCTTTATGCTATCCAGAAATTCTATATCATTTCCAATCAGTAATATGTCATCCACATATAATATCAGAAATGCTACAGAGCTCCCACTCACTTTCTTGTAAATACAGGCTTCTCCAAAAGTCTGTATAAAATCAAATGCTTTGATCACACTATCAAAGCGTTTATTCCAACTCCAAGAGGCTTGCACCAGTCCATAAATGGATCGCTGGAGCTTGCACACTTTGTTAGCTCCCTTTGGATCGACAAAACCTTCCGGTTGCATCATATACAACTCTTCTTCTAGAAATCCATTCAGGAATGCAGTTTTGACATCCATCTGCCAAATTTCATAATCATAAAATGCGGCAATTGCTAACATGATTCGGACAGACTTAAGCATCGCTACGGGTGAGAAGGTCTCATCGTAGTCAACCCCTTGAACTTGCCAAAACCCTTTTGCGACAAGTCGAGCTTTGTAGACAGTAACATTACCGTCGGCATCAGTCTTCTTCTTGAAGATCCATTTATTCTCAATTGCTTGCCGATCATTGGGCAAGTCAACCAAAGTCCACACTTTGTTCTCATACGGGCAAGTCAACCAAAGTCCATACTTTGTTCTCATACATGGATCCCATCTCAGATTTCATGGCTTCAAGCCATTTTGCGGAATCTGGGCTCACCATCGCTTCTTCATAGTTCGTAGGTTCATCATGATCTAGTAGCATGACTTCCAGAATTGGATTACCGTACCACTCTGGCGCGGATCTCACTCTGGTTGATCTACGAGGTTCAGTAGTATCTTGTTCTGAAGTTTCATGATCATTATCACTAGCTTCTCACTAATTGGTTGTAGGTGTCAGCAGAAACAGGTTTCTGTGATGCACTATCTTCCCAATAAGGAGCAGGTACAGTTACCCTCGTCAAGTTCTACTTTCCTCCCACTCACCTTCTTTCGAGAGAAACTCTTTCTCCAGAAAGTTCCGAACTAGCAACAAAAGTCTTGCCTTGATCTGTGATAGAAGGTGTACCCAACAGTTTCCTTTGGGTATCCTATGAAGACACATTTCTCTGATTTGGGTTCGAGCTTATCAGGTTGAAGCTTTTTCACATAAGCATCGCAGCCCCAAACTTTAAGAAACGACAACTTTGGTTTCTTACCAAACCATAGTTCATAAGGCGTCGTCTCAACGGATTTTGATGGTGCCCTATTTAACGTGAATGCGGCCGTCTCCAAAGCATAACCCCAAAACGATAGCGGTAAATCAGTAAGAGACATCATAGATCGCACCATATCTAGTAAAGTACGATTACGACGTTCGGACACACCATTACGCTGTGGTGTTCGGGTGGCGTGAGTTGCGAAACTATTCCGCATTGTTTCAAATGTACACCAAACTCGTAACTCAAATATTCTCCTCCACGATCAGATCGTAGAAACTTTATTTTCTTGTTACGATGATTTTCAACTTCACTCTGAAATTCTTTGAACTTTTCAAATGTTTCAGACTTATGTTTCATTAAGTAGATATATCCATATCTGCTTAAATCATCTGTGAAGGTGAGAAAATAACGATATCCGCCACGAGCCTCAATATTCATCGGACCACATACATCGTATGTATGATTTCCAACAAATCTGTTGCTCTCTCCATAGTACCGGAGAACGGTGTTTTAGTCATCTTGCCCATGAGGCACGGTTCGCAAGTACCAAGTGATTCATAATCAAGTGGTTCCAAAAGTCCATCAGTATGGAGTTTCTTCATGCGCTTTATACCGATATGACCTAAACGACAGTGCCACAAATAAGTTGCACTTTCATTATCAACTCTGCATCTTTTGGCTTCAACATTATGAATATGTGTATTACTACTATCGAGATTCAATAGGAATAGACCATTCTTCAAGGGTGCATGACCATAAAAGATATTACTCATATAAATAGAACAACCATTATTCTCTGATTTAAATGAATAACCGTCTCGCATCAAAAAGATCCAGATATAATGTTCATGCTTACGCTGGCACCAAATAACAATTATTTAGGTCTAATATTAATCCCGAAGGTAGATGTAGAGGTAGTGTGCGATCGCGATCACATCGACTTTGGAACCGTTTCCCACGCGCATCGTCACCTCGTCCTTAGCCAATCTTCGCTTAATTCGTAGTCCCTGTTTCGAGTTGCAAATATTAGCACAGAACCAGTATCAAATACCCAGGTGCTACTGCAAGCATTAGTAAGGTACACATCAATAACATGTATATCACATATACCTTTGTTCACCTTGCCATCCTTCTTATCCGCCAAATACTTGGGGCAGTTCCGTTTCCAGTGACCAGTCTACTTGCAGTAGAAGCACTCAGTTTCAGGCTTAGGTCCAGACTTGGGTTTCTTCTCTTGAGCAGCAACTTGCTTGCTGTTCTTCTTGAAGTTCCCCTTCTTCTTCCCTTTACCCTTTTTCTTGAAACTAGTGGTCTTTTTGACCATCAACACTTGATGCTCCTTTTTGATTTCTACCTCCGCAGCTTTCAGCATTGCGAAGAGCTTGGGAATAGTCTTATTCATCCCTTGCATATTATAGTTCATCACGAAGCTCTTGTAGCTTGGTGGCAGTGATTGGAGAATTCTGTCAATGACGTAATCATCTGGAAGACTAACTCCCATTTGAATCAAGTGATTATTATACCCAGACATTTTGAGTATATGCTCACTGACAGAACTGTTCTCTTCCATCTTGCAGCTATAGAACTTATTGGAGACTTCATATCTCTCAATCCGGGCATTTGCTTGAAATATTAACTTCAACTCTTGGAACATCTGATATGCTCCATGACGTTCAAAACGTCGTTGAAGTCCCGATTCTAAGCCGTAAAGCATGGCACACTGAACTATCGAGTAGTCATCAGCTTTGCTCTGCCAGACGTTCATAACATCTGGTGTTGCTCCAGCAGCAGGCCTGGCACCTAGCGGTGCTTCCAGGACGTAATTTTTCTGTGTAGCAATGAGGATAATCCTCAAGTTACGGACCCAGTCCGTGTAATTGCTACCATCATCTTTCAACTTTGCTTTCTCAAGGAACGCATTAAAATTCAACGGAACAACAACACGAGCCATCTATCTACAATCAAGCATAAACAAGCAAGATACTATCTGGTACTAAGTTTCATGATAAATTTAGGTTCAATTAATTCATATTACTTAAAGAACTCCCACTTAGATAGACATCCCTCTAATCCTCTAAGTGATTACGTGATCCAAATCAACTAAACCATGTCCGATCATCACGTGAGATGGAGTAGTTTCATTGGTGAACATCACTATGTTGATCATATCTACTATATGATTCACGCTCGACCTTTCGGTCTCCGTGTTCCGAGGCCATATCTGTATATGCTTGGCTCGTCAAGTATAACCTGAGTATTCCGCGTGTGCAACTGTTTTGCACCGTTGTATTTGAACGTAGAGCCTATCACACCCGATCATCACGTGGTGTCTCAGCACGAAGAACTTTCGCAACGGTGCATACTCAGGGAGAACACTTCTTGATAATTAGTGAGAGATCATCTTATAATGCTACCGTCAATCAAAGCAAGATAAGATGCATAAAAGATAAACATCACATGCAATCAATATAAGTGATATGATATGGCCATCATCATCTTGTGCTTGTGATCTCCATCTCCGAAGCACCGTCATGATCACCATCGTCACCGGCGCGACACCTTGATCTCCATCGTAGCATCGTTGTCGTCTCGCCAATCTTATGCTTCCACGACTATCGCTACCACTTAGTGATAAAGTAAAGCATTACAGCGCGATTGCATTGCATACAATAAAGCGACAACCATATGGCTCCTGCCAGTTGCCGATAACTCGGTTACAAAACATGATCATCTCATACAATAAAATTTAGCATCATGTCTTGACCATATCACATCACAACATGCCCTGCAAAAACAAGTTAGACGTCCTCTACTTTGTTGTTGCAAGTTTTACGTGGCTGCTACGGGCTTAAGCAAGAACCAATCTTACCTACGCATCAAAACCACAACGATAGTTTGTCAAGTTAGTGTTGTTTTAACCTTCTCAAGGACCGGGGTAGCCACACTCGGTTCAACTAAAGTTGGAGAAACTGTCACCCGCAAGCCACCTGTGTGCAAAGCACGTCGGGAGAACCGTCTCGCGTAAGCGTTACGCGTAATGTCGGTCGGCCGCTTCGTCCAACAACCGCCGAACCAAAGTATGACATGCTGGTAAGCAGTATGACTTATATCGCCCACAACTCACTTGTGTTCTACTCGTGCATATACATCAACATATAAACCTAGGCTCGGATGCCATGTTGGGGAACGTAGTATTCAAAAAATTTCCTACGCACACGCAAGATCATGTGATGCATAGCAACGAGAGGGGGAGAGTGTGATCTACGTACCCTTGTAGATCGACAACGGAAGCGTTAACTTGGTGATGTAGTCGTACGTCTCACGGCCCGACCGATCAAGCACCGAAACTACGGCACCTCCGAGTTCTAGCACACGTTCAGCTCGATGACGATCCCGGACTCTGATCCAGCAAAGTGTCGGGGAAGAGTTCGTCAGCACGACGGCGTGGTGACGATCTTGATGTATCTACTGTCGCAGGGCTCGCCTAAACCGCTACAATATTATCGAGGACTATGGTGGAAGGGGGCACCGCACACGGCTAATAATATGATCACGTGGATCAACTTGTGTCCTCTAGGGGGTGCCCCTGCCTCCGTATATAAAGGTCAAGGGGGGGGGCTGGCCGGCCAAGAGAGGCGCGCCAGAGGAGTCCTACTCCCTCCTGGGAGTAGGACTCCCCCCCTTTTCCTAGTTGGAATAGGATTCGTGGAGGGGGGGAAAGAGGAGAGAGAGGAGGAAGGGGGGCCGCCCCCTCTCCTTGTCCTATTCGGACCAAGGGGGGGAGGGGCGCGCGGCCCATCTCTGGCCACCTCTCCTCTCTTCCACTAAGGCCCACTAAGGCCCATATACCTCCCGGGGGGTTCCGGTAACCTCCCGGTAATCCGGTAAAATCCCGATTTCACCCGGAACACTTCGATATCCAAACATAGGCTTCCAATATATCAATCTTTATGTCTCGACCATTTCGAGACTCCTCGTCATGTCCGTGATCACATCCGGGACTCCGAACAACCTTCGGTACATCAAAACGCATAAACTCATAATATAACTGTCATCGAAACCTTAAGCGTGCGGACCCTACGGGTTCGAGAACAATGTAGACATGACCGAGACACGTCTCCGGTCAATAACCAATAGCGGGACCTGGATGCCCATATTGGCTCCTACATATTCTACGAAGATCTTTATCGGTCAGACCGCATAACAACATACGTTGTTCCCTTTGTCATCGGTATGTTACTTGCCCGAGATTCGATCGTCGGTATCCATACCTAGTTCAATCTCGTTACCGGCAAGTCTCTTTACTCGTTCTGTAATACATCATCCCGCAACTAACTCATTAGTTGCAATGCTTGCAAGGCTTAAGTGATGTGCATTACCGAGAGGGCCCACAGATACCTCTCCGACAATCGGAGTGACAAATCCTAATCTCGAAATACGCCAACCCAACATGTACCTTTGGAGACACCTGTAGAGCTCCTTTATAATCACCCAGTTACGTTGTGACGTTTGGTAGCACACAAAGTGTTCCTCTGGCAAACGGGAGTTGCATAATCTCATAGTCATAGGAACATGTATAAGTCATGAAGAAAGCAATAGCAACATACTAAACGATCGGTGTGCTAAGCTAATGGAATGGGTCAATGTCAATCAGATCATTCACTAATGATGTGATCCGTTAATCAAATAACAACTCTTTGTCCATGGTTAGGAAACATAACCATCTCTGATTAACGAGCTAGTCAAGTAGAGGCATACTAGTGACACTATGTTTGTCTATGTATTCACACATGTATTATGTTTCCGGTTAATACAATTCTAGCATGAATAATAAACTTTTATCATGATATAAGGAAATAAATAATAACTTTATTATTGCCTCTAGGGCATATTTCCTTCAGTAACAACTTATCAAAGAACCATGGTAATTCGGATACCAAGGACAAAAGTGGCAGGACACGTCGGAATAAGCAAGAACGCCGCGTTAACAGCGACAGCAATGAAGACACTGCAGTCAATGCTGGATTCAAAGGCTATAAATCCGGTCAGCGGAAAAAGCCATTCAAAAAGAATACTCAGGGCCCGTCCAGTTTGGACCGAATACTCGATCGCTTGTGCCAGATACATGGCACCCCCGAAAGGCCAGCCAATCACACTAACAGGGATTGTTGGGTGTTCAAGCAGGCAGACAAGTTAAGGGCCGAAAACAGAGACAAGGGGCTGCACAGCGACGACGAGGAGCCCAAGCCGCCGAACAACAATGGACAGAAGGGCTTTCCCCCACAAGTGCGGACGGTGAACATGATATACGCAACCCACATTCCCAAGCGGGAGCGGAAGTGTGTGCTACGGGACGTATACGCGATGGAGCCAGTCGCCCCAAAGTTCAACCCATGGTCCTCCTGCCCGATCACTTTTGGTCGAAGGGACCATCCCACTAGCATCCGTCATGGCGGCTTCGCCGCATTGGTTCTCGACCCAATCATCGACGGATTTCATCTCACAAGAGTCCTCATGGACGGCGGCAGTAGCCTGAACCTGCTTTATCAGGATACAGTGTGGAAAATGGGCATAGATCCCTCAAGGATTAAGCCCACAAGAACGACCTTTAAAGGCGTTATACCAGGTGTAGAAGCCAACTGTACAGGCTCAGTAACACTTGACGTGGTCTTCGGATCTCCGAACAATTTCCCAAGCGAAGAGTTAATCTTCGATATAGTCCCGTTTCGCAGTGGCTATCACGCCCTGCTCGGACGAACCGCATTCGCAAAGTTCAATGCGGTGCCACACTACGCATATCTCAAGCTCAAGATGCCAGGCCCTCGAGGAGTAATTACGGTCAACGGAAACACCGAACGCTCCCTCCGTACGGAGGAGCATACGGCGGCTCTCGCAGCGGAGGTACAAAGTAGCCTTCTCAGGCAATTCTCCAGTCCGGCCATTAAAAAGCCAGACACTGCCAAGCGCGCCCGGAGTAACCCACAGCAGGACCGCCTGGCACACTCTGAGCAAGCGTAGCAATGCGGCCCCAACCCCAGCTTTCGCGACATAGCGAAACCAGTACCTCGCGTACATAACTACGCCCTTGAAATACCATGGGCACAGGGGAAGGGGCACAATAATGGCACGCCCAAAATATGGCTTAAAACGTACTAGGGGCTGTCGTATTCTTTTCTAATTTTTTTTCTTACTTTCAGGACTCCATACTTCGGACGACCTGTTCGGCAATTCGACTGCCGCACAAACGATGCAAGATCCAGGGAGGCAGACAAGCCATGCCGCATTATGGAACTCCCAGGTGGTCTCTGTTACGAGCGGTATACCTGTTTTAAATACAATTCCGCGGCCTGCCCCTGGTCAGGACATACTGAATAGTCCAATATCTTTTGCTTACCGCACTATTTGTATCGTTCGGCTTTGATAAATAGCCTCTCTATAAACAATGCATAGCTTTTTGTCTATTTTTTCCATTATCCTCTTTTCATATATATGTTCATTAATGACATGTTGCACCCGTACACGGTGGTACGGCAAATACGCCAGGGGCTTCCGTACCCTTTAATATGGTGTGAGAAGTCCGTACACTTTCACAAGTGTGGCACCCCGAACTTATAGCACTATATGCATCGGCTCTGAATCATGATTTGGGTCAATAGTTGGGTTTGCCCGGCTCCTATGTTTTGGTGCCTTACGTTCCGCTATATCGGCTAAGGTAGCACTAGGAGAACCACTGCGATTGTGCCCCGGTTGAGCTGGGTTAAGCACCTCAGTGGAGAAAGCTAAAACTGACTGTCATGATGAGGCGGGAGATCGGTCGCTGTTCGAGAGGTTTTTCGAGTCCCTAAAGACTTATGCCGCTTCGAGCGAGGAGCCGGATTTGTCCGGCCAAGGCGTGGATAGCGCCCCGAACTCGGTCTTCCGAACTAGGGGCTTCGCCGAAATTTAAAATTATAAAGTTCTCTGGCTAAGTGAGAGTGTTCAAGCATTATAGTCCGATTGCCTGGTTCGTTGTGCTGAGCGCCTCCCTCGAAGGACCCAACTATGGGAAAAAGAGTGCTCAGGTTTATCCCGAACACCCCAGCACTAGTGGCATGGGGGCAGAAGCCGACGACTGGCCATCTCTCAATTTTTTGATAAACGGCCGCACAAAAAATAATATTTTAAATTCAACAAGCATTGCTTAAGCGCCTATGAACAAGTTTTCAGCGCACAGGATAAAAACGAGCAAGTTTATTCAAAAATTACATCCTTGGTACATTCATCCGCCACAAGGCGGGCACCCGCAAGAACATTCTTGTAGTAGTTCTTGGGCTTGCGATGCTCCTTCCCCGGCGGCGGCCCGTCCCTCACAAGCTTTTCACCGTCTAGCTTACCCCAGTGCACCTTTGCACGGGCAAGGGCCCTACGGGCACCTTCAATGCAGACGGAGCGCTTGATGACCTCGAGCCTTGGACAGGCCTCCACCAGCCGCCGCACCAGCCCGAAGTAGCTCCCAGGCAGGGCCTCTCCGGGCCACAGCCGAACTATGAAGCCCTTCATGGCTTGTTCGGCCGCCTTGTGGAGCTCGACCAGCTGTTTCAGCTGGTCGCTCAAGGGCACAGTGTTGGGGAACGTAGTAATTTCAAAAAAATTCCTACGCACACGCAAGATCATGTGATGCATAGCAACGAGGGGGGGAGCGTGATCTACATACCTAGTAGATCGACAACGGAAGCGTTTGGTTGATGTAGTCATATGTCTTCACGATCCGACCGATCAAGCACCGAAACTACGGCACCTCCGAGTTCTAGCACACGTTCAGCTTGATGACGATCCCCGGACTCTGATCCACCAAAGTGTCGGGGAAGAGTTCCGTCAGCACGACGGCGTGGTGACGATCTTGATGTACTACTGCTGCAGGGCTTCGCCTAAGCACCGCTACAATATTATCGAGGACTATGGTGGCAGGGGGCGCCGCACACGGCTAAGGAATAGATCACGTGGATCAACTTGTGTGTCTCTAGGGTGCCTCTGCCTCAGTATATAAAGGACCAAAAGGGGGGGAGGCGGCCGGCAAGGAGGGCGCGCCAGGAGAGTCCTACTCCCTCTGGGAGTAGGATTCCCCCCCAATCCTAGTTGGAATAGGATTTCGCGGAGGGGGAAAAGAGAGAGAGGGGCCGCCCCCTCTCCTGTCCTATTCGGACCAAGGGAGGAGGGGCGCGCGGCCCATGTAGGGTGCCCTCTTCTCTTTCACTAAGGCCCATAATGGCCCATATAGCTCCCGGGGGGTTCCGGTAACCTCCCGGTACTCCGGTAAAATCCCATTTCACCGGAAACTTCCGATATCCAAACATAGGCTTCCAATATATCAATCTTTATGTCTCGACCATTTCAAGACTCCTCGTCATGTCGTGATCACATCCGGGACTCTGAACAATCTTTGTACATCAAAATGCATAAACTCATAATATAACTGTCATCGTAACCTTAAGCGTGCGGACCCTACGGGTTCGAGAACAATGTAGACATGACCGAGACACGTCTCCGGTCAATATTACCTCCATCAAGAGGGCCCGAACCTGGGTAAAACATCGTGTTCCCTGCCTCCTGTTACCATCCGGCCTAGACGCACAGTTCGGGACCCCCTACCCGATATCCGCCGGTTTTGACACCGACACCGGTGCATCCCGCGGTCGTCGTGGCGGCGGTCCAACTCGGGCCCGACCAGAGATGCCTTGTTGCCAAATTTGTGGTAAGCCAGGGAACACCGCGAAGGATTGCTGGTACCGTTATGATGAAGATGACGATGACTCCCAAGATGAAGAAAAAGTGGCTGCTGCGGCTGATGGATCCTACGACATCGACACAAATTGGTACGTTGATAGCAGCGCCACCAATCACATCACCAATGAGCTTGAGAAGGTCACCATGAAAGAAAAGTACCGTGGCAAAGATCACATCCACACGGCAAGTGGAGAAGGTATGCAGATTTGTCACATTGGTCATTCTACTTTTCGTACCCCTCACCGTTCAATTCATCTCAAGAAAAATTTGCATGTCCCTAGTGCTGCTAAAAGTCTCCTCTCCGTTCATAGAATTGCCCTTGATAATCATGTTTTCCTCGAATTTCATCCATATTTCTTTTTCATCAAGGACCAGGCCACGAAGAAGGTTCTCTATCGAGGTAGATGTGTTCGAGGGCTTTACCCGTTGATTCCGGAGCTTAGGAGACTCAATAAACAAGCCAATGGTGTTGTCAAAGTCTCGTCAAAACGGTGGCACGATAGATTAGGGCATGCTGCTTTTTCTTTAGTTGAAAGATTTCTTAGGAAAAATAAACTCCCATTTGTTGGTGAGCGAAATGTCGAAACTATTTGCGATTCCTGTCAATGTGCTAAAAGTCATCAATTACCTTATCCCATATCTACTAGTGTTTCTACCAAACCACTTCTATTAATCTTCTCTGATGTGTGGGGTCCTGCTCCCACTTCTGTTGGTAGACATGAGTATTATGTGAGCTTCATAGATGACTATAGCAAGTTTGTATGGATTTACCTCCTCAAAAAGAGATCCGATGTCTTTCAAGTTTTTCAAAACTTTCAAGCCTTGGTTGAACGAAAATTTGATAGCAAAATTATTGCAGTCCAATCGGACTGGGGGGTATGAAAAACTAAACTCCTTCTTCCAAACACTTGGCATATCACACCATGTATCATGCCCTCATGCCCATCAACAGAATGGCTCTGCTGAACGAAAGCACAGACACATAGTTGAGGTCGGGCTAGCTCTCCTGGCAGGGGCCTCCATGCCCCTAAAGTTTTGGGATGAGGCTTTTCTTACCGCTGTTCACATCATTAATATGCTCCCTAGTCGAGTCATCAACCATGAAACTCCGGTAGAAAGACTTCTTCACACAAAACCAGACTACAAATCTCTTCGCGTGTTTGGGTGTGCTTGTTGGCCGAATCTTCGCCCATACAATCAAAGAAAACTCATGCTTCGCTCAAAGCAATGTGTTTTTCTAGGGTATAGCCCTCAACACAAAGGTGTCAAGTGTTTAGATATATCCACTGCCCGTGTCTATATATCTCGTGATGTCGTTTTTGACGAAACAAAATTTCCATTCGCCACCTTACATCCAAACGCCGGTGCTCGCCTCTGAGAAGAAATTCTCCTCCTGCCCACTCATCTCATCACTATTGATCAAGGGGGTCCGAATTATGATGACCAACTGTTGACTAATCCTGCTACTAATGGTGTGCATGAGCCTTCTGATGATGTTACAGGAGATAACAGCGAAAACAATGGAGAAATCTATGAAAAAAAATGCGCCAGCAGCGCCATATCACATGTGTCTGCATCCAGGAGGCAAATCCTCCTCGGGATCGGCTCCACAGCAGCAGTTCAGTCGATCTCCCTTGGGATCCGCGCCGGCTGACGCGCCAGCCGACCGCGCGGCTATTCCCAGCCCAGCGCGCGCCACGCGTCACGCGTCATGCCTCAACTGGTGGCGGCCCGAGCTCCTCTCCGCGCCAACCCTCGTCTGGCACGCGGCAGCCCGCGGCTCGTCAGGACGGCGCGCGATTCCGTGACCAACCGGTCACGTACAAGCGGCGCGACCCAATTCGCCAGTCTGACACAGGGCCCGGGCCTGCTGCGGGATCTGGCGTGAACTCCTGCGCACCTGCGCGCGCGTCCACGCGCCTGACTGGCGTCCGACTCGAGGCGGATACGCCATCATCCACCAATGATGAGGCCCCGGGATCTTCTGCGCCAACTGAAGATGCTGCACTTGATCAAGCTGCCACAGAAGATCCAATGGGAGCAGATTCTGCTACAGGAGCTTCTGCTCCGGGATTCTCTGTGGTCGGGGATCCCACTTCTGCACCGTCATGACGTACACGACTACAACATGGGGTAATACATCCCATTAATTATAAACACATGACCAAATATGGTATGGTTTGTTCTACAGGTGAACCACAGATGCTTGAGGAAGCACTTGGTGATGAAAGGTGGAAAAATGCTATGAACGAAGAATACATGGCACTCAAGAAAAATAAAACTTGACATTTAGTTCCCCCATAGCAAGGTAAAAATTTAATTGATTGCAAGTGGGTATTCAGGATCAAAAGGAAATCTAATGGAACTATTGATCGCTACAAAGCTAGGCTCGTTGCAAAGGGTTTTAAACAACGGTATGGCATAGATTACGAGGACACATTTAGTCCAGTTGTTAAAGCTGCCACTATCCGTCTTGTTTTGTCTATCGCTGTTTCCAGGGGATGGAGTCTCAGACAACTTGATGTTCAGAACGCGTTTCTTCATGGTGTTCTGAAAGAGGAGATATACATGAAACAACCTCCTGGGTTTATAAGTAAAAGTGCACCCTCTCATGTCTGCAAGTTGGACAAAGCACTTTATGGTTTAAAACAGGCACCAAGAGCATGGTATTCCCGTCTCTGTCACAAAATGCAAACACTTGGTTTTGTTCCTTCAAAATCTGACACTTCTCTGTTCATCTACAACAAGTCCAATACATGCATATTTGTCCTAATATATGTTGATGATATTATTGTGACAAGCTCATCTAATGAAGCTATCACAGGACTGTTGAAATATTTGAGTGCAGATTTTGCCTTGAAGGATCTTGGAGACTTGCACTATTTTCTTGGGATTGAAGCAAAGAGGCACAAAGATGGACTTCATCTCTCCCAAGAAAAGTATGCAGTTGACTCGGTAAGAAAAGTTGGTCTACAAAGTTGTAAACCTACACCTACTCCACTATCCAGCTCAGATAAATTATCTCTCACACAAGGAACTCTCTTGACTCAAGAGGAAGCACAAAATACAGAAGCTTGGTAGGAGCTCTTCAATATCTTACTCTTACTAGGCCTGATATTTTTTTTGCTGTCAACAAAGTATGTCAGTTCCTTCATGCACCTACAACTGTTCATCTCACTGCTGCCAAACGGATAGTTAGATATGTCAACAACACATTAAGTATGGGTCTTAATTTCAGCAATTCATCCTCTACACTTGTCAGTGCATTCTCTGATTCTGATTGGGCAGGCTATCTTGATGATAGACGCTCTACTGGTGGTCTTGCTGTTTTCTTTGGATCCAACTTAATTTCATGGTGTGCTCGCAAGCAAGCTACAGTCTCCAGATCTAGTACAGAGGCAGAATATAAGACTTTGGCAAATGCCACAGCTGAAATCATATGGGTTCAATCCATTCTCAAGGAACTTGGTATAAAGAGTAAACAAGCTCCATGTTTGTGGTGTGATAACCTTGGTGCCACCTATCTTTCAGCTAACCCAGTGTTTCATGTCAGGACGAAACACATTGAGATAGATTTTCATTTTGTCAGAGAAAGGGTGGCTCACAAACAACTTGACATTCATTTTGTGCATTCCAGTGATCAAATTGCAGATGGATTCACAAAGGCATTGCCTGTCAAGCGCTTTGAAAACTTCAAGTATAATCTCAACTTAATGGAGTTGTGATTAAGGGAGGGTGTTAAACATACATGACAGACACATATCTACATGACATGCGCACCTAGGTGATAGTTAGGTTGTTAGAGTATAATGTTTATCTCATGTAACTTCTTATCTCTATCTCCTTTTCTTGATCTCTAAGTATGTAATCTCAACCGAATGTATGCGCTGTTATGGGAGGTGCGCCCCATCTATATAACACGAAGCTTTCGGCCTGAGAAGGCAAGACGTTCCGCTAGTTCGCACAAATTGTAGTGTGGAGTACGGGGCTGTTTGGTTTGAAACTAAGTTTTCCAAAGGTTGCCACACTTAAGTTTATGCAAATTTGACCAACTTAGATGGGTGTTTAGTTCAAGTCACGCCTTAGGCAAACGACATTAGGACCCCACATTACATACACATAAAATGTGTGCCAAGATTCCCTTAGACTTGGCAATTTGTGACTCTCATTTTGTTAACTAACATTAGGCAAGCTTTGCTAAAAATGTGTGGCAAAGTGTGGCATTCCAAGTCATAGAACCGAATAGCCCCTACATGGGGAGCTCCTATACGGCGAACAAAGCGCCAGGTATCTTCCAAGCGCGTACCCATCCGCCCCGCGCGCCGTCATGGGCTAACCCATGTGCGGGACCGGATGCTCCTTTCTTTTTTCTTTTTTTGTATTGTTTTCTTTTTTCTGTTTTCATTTTTTTATTTTTTAAGTAATTCAGGATTTCAAAAAAGTTGTGAATTTTGAAAAAATGTTTAGGAAATGATAAATGGTCACGGATTCAAAAATAATCGTGTATTCAAAAGTTGTTCATGAATTTTTTAAAAATGTTTATGCATTTTTATTAAATGCTCTCAAAAAATGTTTGTGAAATTAAATAAAATTTTCACAATTTTAAAAAAATCATGTATCTGTAGAAAAATGTTCATGGTTTTAAAAAAGTACTGAATTTAAAAAATGTTCATGATTTCAAAAACTGTTCATGGTTTCAAAAATGTTCATGAAGAATGTTTGTAAATTCAAAAATGTAAAATTTGTTCGCTGTTTAAAGAAAATGAACATTTTTGAATTTGATGAACGAATTGGATTCAAAACTTGTTCACCCAGATTTGAAAAAAATCTTTGAATTTCAGAAAATGTTCACCGATTTGAACAAAATGTTCTCAAAATTTGAAAAAAAAACGAAAGATAAAAACTAAAAAAATTAAGTGAAAAAACTGAAAACTAAAAGATGAAAGGAAAAAAAGAAAAGGAGAAAAGACCCTAAAGTAATAACAAGAAAAAAAAACCGATTTCGTAAGGTTCTATAATCTTCCAGGAACCGGACATCAGATAGTTGGCCCGGACCACATGTATGCCGCGCAGGAATATCCTATTTGACGCAGCAGGCGTCAAATATTGACGTTTCGCACAGCCTGGCGATCGAAGCGCTAAGCTGGTCCGGCCCGTTAAAGTGTTGCCGCGATTCCAGCTTTAGGGACCTTCCAGAGATTCCCAACCGTTTTTTATCGGTTTTGGGAACTTTTTAGAAGGTTCCAGAACCAGGTTTTCTAAAAAAAAAATCCTGTTTATGCATCTTTTTCGTTTTACTTTTTTTCCTTGTCTTTTTTTTCTTTTGTTCTTTTCCCTGTTTCTTTTGTTCGGAAATTTCAAATATTGCTTGAAATTTTAAAAAAATGTTCTTCTGTTAAAAATTTGTTCACGTTTTAAAAAGTGTTCATATTTCCAAAATCTTCAGGACTTAAAAAAATATCATTTATAAAATTTGTTCACAATTTCAAAAATTGTCCATGTTTTCAAATTTATTCACAGTTCTAGAAAATTGTTCGTGTTTTGAAAAATGTTCAGGAGTTTCAAAAAACGTTCTCGTTTTAAAAACACACATTTTAAAAAAACGTTCATGTTTAATTTTTTTTGCGGTTTCAACATTTTTGTTCGCAATTTCAACAAATATTCCCATGTTACAAATTTTGTTCGCATTTCCGAAAAAGCGTACAATACAAATTTTGTTTGCACCTTTAAAAAAAGTTCTTGTTTTAACTTTATTGGTGCTGAATTTAAAAATATTCTTGTTTACCATTTTTGTTATATTTTTAAAATTATTTGTGATCTCAGAAAATATTCCAAAATTTAAAATAATGTTCGTGTTTGTTCGTTTTTCAGAAAATATTAATTTTTGAAAAAAAATTCGCGTTTTTGTAAATTGTTTGGGATTTGCATTTGTGTTTTATTTTTAAATTGGAATAACAAAACATCTTCAGTTTTTTTTAAAAAAATGTGACATTTCAAAACTGCTTGCAATTTTCAAGAAATGTTCTCCAAATCTCAGCGCTGCTGTGTGTTCTTATGGTGTTTTGCACCTGGATGTTCAGTTGGTGTGTGTGGTGTAGTGGCCAATGGCTCGGGTTTGGAGTGTGAGGTCGGGAGATCGATTCCTAGGTTACCGGCAATGGGCCATCCAAAAGCTGCAGGGCGTCCATTAGGGTGATTACATGACATGAGCAAACAACGTGGTAGGCAAGCCAAAACACACAACTAATAGTAGCAGGGGTCAACACAACATTTCACAATAACCAAACTTCCAGCTAGGCAGATGTTCTATTTTCAAACGGTATAATTTTTGTGTTATATAGTTTATATTACGGTGATAAAATTAACAACCTAGGTATACGCGCAAGACTTGTAAACTGAAACGGAGGGAATATGTCCAGTGAATTCTTTATCTCTTTGCGCTTAGGAAATGGGGCGCCGTCCTCATGGCAAACACCATTGAATTCCTTCATGTACGTTGGCCACGCCACAACCAAGTCAGAATCCTTGCCATGGCAAGAACGTTACACGGATGGAAGATCGAATGGAATGTTCCATACCAACATAAATTCGCATAGGCAACAAGCACCCCTATATCTAACTCAAAACTGGGCTCCAGATCCACCGCATAAAGGAGAGCATCGCAACACGAAGCTGCAGGAGACTGCATAGAATCTTGGCAAGAGACCGCCGCAAGACTAGCAAGTTCGAACTTGCACGTGTGTTGTGGCATCGCCAAAGTCGTGGAGAGTGGCGCCGACACAAAAGAAAGGATCACAAGGACGAGGAGAGCCATTTCCGGCAATGGGCCATCCAAAAGCTGCAGGGCGTCCATTGGGGTGATTACATGGCATGAGCAAACAACGTGGTAGGCAAGCCAAAACACACAACTAATAGTAGCAGGGGTCAACACAGCACTTCACAATAACCAAACTTCCAGCTAGGCAGATGTTCTATTTTCAAATGGTATAATTTTTGTGTTATATAGTTTATATTGCGGTGATAAAATTAACAACCTAGGTATACGCGCAAGACTTGTAAACTGAAACAGAGGAAATATGTCCAGTGACTTCTTTATCTCTTTGTGCTTAGGAAATGGGGCGCCGTCCTCATGGCAAACACCATTGAATTCCTTCATGTACGTTGGCCATGCCACAACCAAGTCGGAATCCTTGCCATGGCAAGAACGTTACACGGATGGAAGATCGAATGGAATGTTCCGTACCAACATAAATTCGCATAGGCAACAAGCACCCCTATATCTAACTCAAAACTGGGCTCCAGATCCACCGCATAAAGGAGAGCATCGCAACACGAAGCTGCAGGAGACTGCACAGAATCTTGGCAAGAGACCGCCGCAAGACTAGCAAGTTCGAACTTGCACGTGTGTTGTGGCATCGCCAAAGTCGTGGAGAGTGGCGCCGACACAAAAGAAAGGATCACAAGGAGGAGGAGAGCCATTTCCGGCAATGGGCCATCCAAAAGCTGCAGGGCGTCCATTGGGGTGATTACATGACATGAGTAAACAACGTGGTAGGCAAGCCAAAACACACAACTAATAGTAGCAGGGGTCAACACAGCACTTCACAATAACCAAACTTCCAACTAGGCAGATGTTCTATTTTCAAATGGTATAATTTTTGTGTTATATAGTTTATATTACGGTGATAAAATTAACAACCTAGGTATACGCGCAAGACTTGTAAACTGAAACAGAGGGAATATGTCCGGTGACTTCTTTATCTCTTTGCGCTTAGGAAATGGGGCGCCGTCCTCATGGCAAACACC